>NC_072776.1:3352107-3652107 GCF_022539595.1 Amphiprion ocellaris | reverse complement strand
AATGAGTCTAATTCCTGGCTGTCTGTCAGAGCTCCAGGCCTCTCTGACTCACCTCACGGTCTCTGGTCGTCCTGGTGTCTCCATATCTCAACTCTTTATCTGCCCAGGAGTGTTTTTGGGCTCTTCAGGTTCGCCCTGAGCTCAGACACTGCAGTCTGTTTTGTGCCAGTCATACACGGTTGCCATGGCAGCAGCTTGAGAGAGCAGAGATGAATGGTTTCAAACGATGCGCTTGTTTAGCGAGTTCCACGCAGTGAAACACACACACACAGGCATAAAGATGGGCTAATTAGTGAGCAGACTGGGGCGAGCGACGAGAAAATGAGATGCTGTGAGAAGACACCGTTTCACACAGTTCAAAGCTGAAAATGAGCAGCGACAGGAACTGGGCTTTTCTGAATGTGTTCATGCTATTTTAAAAGAATATATACAGTATTTTATGAACTCTGACCAGAATGTCTGTTAGCGTCAAAGTGCAATGGGCTTAATAAACAGCATGACAGTGATTTGATTAAACAGTGAAGTCAGGGGCCAGTAGGTTGCTCTATTTTCTGACTTGCTGCTTGCTTGTCTCAGTAACAGTTACTAGGAAACTTGCATCAGAGCAACTAATTCAATACAAACACAAGTTGATGAATGGCCATTAGAAAAAACTGACATGGAAAAAGTTACTATAATAAATGCTAAAGCCTTCACATTAACTAAACACACAAACATTTTCTTTATTATTGTCGTATTTCATTATAATATTTTAATTTCATGCACAATGTTCAGTTTTCATGAGAAGTGTTTCATTATAATGTGTAGTATTACTTCACTGTCTTAAAACCATTGGAAGTGTACTATTTTTCTATTGTAGTCTCATTATAGCTTACTTATTTTTGCTTCTAATAATGTATCTTACTTATATCGTATTGCTTTTCTGTCAGGCACTGCATTTATTATCATGTTATGTCACTTTTTGCATTTTTGTCTTATCTCACTTCATCTCATCTTATAGAATAGAATCTCTTTTTTTTGTCATTGTACATGTACAGTAAAATTGAAGATATAATCCTACTGTGGGTGTCATAAAAAAATTAAAAGACTGGGATAAAGACTTTAAAAACTAGAATAAAATATATGCGTCATGTCTCGTCTCAACAGAGCAGGGGCGTCAAACATACGGCCCGCGGGCCAAAATCGGCCTGACAGAGGGTCCAATCCACCCCACTGGATGACTTTGTAAAAGTGCAAAAGTGACAGAGAAGACATTAACTGCAAATTGTAATTTTTTGACCTTGATAAGTTGCTTTGATCATAAAGTAAAATACTTGATTGTTCAGTTCCAGATACATGACTAAATGTTTTGTGCTTTTGTAGACACAACGTGATCTGTAAGTTGTAATGCACATGTATAAAAGATAAATTGAGGCATAACACTGTTGAACAAAAAAAAATCTTACGAAATCTGCTGTCACTTGCACATTTTTTGCACATTTTTTGGTAAAGATTTCTATATAGTTATTAATTTTTTATTCTTATTTTCTTTTCTTAGCTTATTTATCTTGTATGTTTAAAAGGGAGAAATGTCATTGTACATTGTGTAGAATGACAATAAAGCTTTCTTATCTTGTCTTATCTTAAAAAGATTAAATGTGAACATTTCCAGAATGTAGTTTTTTTTTTTTTTCACAACAACCGAAAAATTTGGAGCTGCGGATATTTGTAGGCTATTATGCAGTGATTTTACTGGTCTGGTCCACTTGAGGTCAAAATGTGCCGTATGTAGCTCCTGAACTAAAGTGAGTTTGACACCCCTGCCATAGAGCATTGAATACAGTGCTGTGGTATCACAGTCTGTATATGAAGTGCTCTCTATAGCTTCTAAATAACAAAACATAAAGCAACGTATGATGAGAGATTTGTTGAATGAAACCCATTCAGATGATATGACTTCATGAATGAACATATACACTGCAACACTGCCCCCTACTGACTGGAGCTGGCTATAGGACCATTTTTCATGCAACTGAGATCACTTCTGTTAATAATTTAACATCCCACGCCAGAATGAACGACCAAAGCACTCATAAAACCATATTAGATCAAACTGTAATAGATAATTATAACAGCCCTTCTTAATAATTGTGTATATACTTCTTTTTTTTAAAGGCTGGGAATAAAGTGAAAAAATGGCAAAATAAACAACTGTGTAATCGAGCACAAATATTCAAAGATATAAGGAAAAAAACTGTCCCAAAAGTCTATTTTTTGTGAGTATATTACACTATAAAAGAGCTGAGTAACATTTTAGGAGTTATTTTAAAGCTGCCCCAGCTGAGGGTGAACCTTTATTTCTGATGTCTCTCCACAGATGCCCTCAGATGTGAATTAATTGCCCCCTCCTCCCAGCTCAGCCTTGCCTGAGCACGTAGGAAGAGCTCTCATGAATGAATTATATGCAATAAAACGTTTCCAGTCCAATTTGTTATTTTGTTGTATAAGAGGAGACGTGTTGATGGGACAGATGGAGAATGATAAAATAGTGTTACATGCCTCCAGAGCTCTCACGTCCTTTTTTCTTTTTTGTCTATCACTTTTTAAAAAAAGAAAACACATTTTCTTGTTTTATGACCAAGACATAAATGAAGATACACTGCAGACCTCACTGTATTTTTTGAGAAACAGTTCAAGTTGAATGTTTAAACTGTGGGGGAACAGCGACTGTATTTTCCTGACAGGTTTTGAATTCTGGACATTCTAGGACTGATGTTGCTTTGAAGATGTTCAGAATCAGAATCAAAAGAGCTTTATTGGTCAAGTATGTACACATGTACAAAGAATTTGACGTTTTTCTTTACTTTTTACGAACTTAACACCAAAAAAAACAGCTTACAGAAACGCCTATTTTCCCTTTTTCAAACCTAAGTGCATGTTTAAAAAAAGAATCAAACTTTGCAGATCTGGATGATCCAGGAATAAATACAGCTCTTAACATTAAACTCAGGGTTACTGACACATTGTATACATGCGGTAGGTGGAGAGCAACGTTCCTAGAATATTAACATGTCTGTAATATATATTGTAGTATATGCAGTGATTGAAGAGTTTTATTGTCACATGCTCATACAGCATGTGGCTTGAAATGGAAAGTGACTATTCTCAAGGGTGTGCAATGACAATGTGACGTTAGTAACAGGACAAATCTTAAAAAAAATTATAGGAAATTAGCAAAAGTCACAATGTCATAAATAATGAGGTAGAGATCTTCAAGATGTTCAGGGTTAGAACTGCAGGATTTGGAGTTTCAGCAGTTGTTCAGCGTTTCTGGTTTTACAGGTTTTAGTTGAGACTCATGTCTGTCATTACAGATGGATGTTATCTTTGTAAGTTTGATTTAACATATTAATCATGTGTATATATACGTGTGTATATATATGTATATAGATCACATTTAATATTTAAACCTAACAGCCTTCCCTAACACTACGTGAACACCGTCATTCTTCTAAGCAGAGATAGTGTGTTTGTAGTGATGTTCTGTGTTTGGCTTCGGCCAAATAAAGAGTTAATATGATAACAGAAAATTTCAACTTTGGCCTAATGAGACCTGCTGTTTCTTTCAGAGCTGCATTCTGGCAAACAATATAGGTGCAATTTACCTTTATTATTGCTACAGTACAGAGTTTCTAGTTTTACCAACCTTTATGGCTTTGGTTTGTACCAAGAAGTAAAAATTTGTTACCGCAGATCTTTTAGTAGCTTTACTATTTGCAATCTCACACAACCACTTAGGTTTTGAAAATGTCCTGCAATGGACATATTTACTGCTGTGTCAGTTTCTTTTCTTTTTTTTACTTCCATGACTGACCTTAGCTGCACAGTGTAGAAAACTACATGTGACAAATTGGCATTTTCCCATGGCTTTTGTGGTTACTGCAAAATGCATGACAAACTTTTGAACTTGGAAACATCCAACCAACACATTTCGTTTTATATTATATATGAAATGAGATGCCTAATGAATTCAGCCACCTAAAGTCATTGACTACTTCAAGCTAAAGGACAAATTACGATACAAGTTTAGGAATAATCTCCTTCAGAAACATCAATTTCAACAACGGACTTTTCTTCTTATAATCTCATGTTAACAAATTTGTCAGGCAGAAAATATCTGCGATTCAGTGGGCCTGAGGTGGGATCACTTTAACATTTGCTCCTCACATACTTCAGTGGAAAAAAGTAAGCTACAAATGTTTTTTTTTTTTTTTTTTTTTAAAGGTAAACTTTTCTGTGGTTAGCACCGTTGCCTTGTAGCTAGAAGATCCCTGGTTCACGTCCCGGCCTTCCTGGGATCTTTCTGCATGGAGTTTGCATGTTCTCCCTGTTCATGCGTAGGTTTTCTCCAGGTTCTCCAGCTTCCTCCCACAGTCCAAGAACATGCTGAGGTTAATCAGTAGCTCTAAATTGTTTGTAGGTGTGAATGTGAGTGTGATTGTTTGTCTCTATGTGTAGCCCTGTGATAAACTGTTACCTGTCCAGGTAGCTGTTCAGGTTGCACCTGATTATCACTTGTCAGGGAAACTTGGTGTGAATTTTCCTTGAGCGTTTTTTTGTATTCGTGGTTTAGTTTCTAGCAGGAAATTGACTGACTGGATCTTTCTACTAAATTTAGCCACAAATGACCCCAACCTGATTACTCAAAGCTAATTTTGTTCAGCTTTCAATACCATTTGGAAAAGAAATTCATTTTGATGATTTATATGTGTCAGATTAATAATAATATGAAGATTTGTGTCTTTATCTTTATGTTTCTTTTATTTTTTTCATTTGGACTTTAAATGATTTTTTCCACAACAAACACGAGGTAAAATGTGTTTTCAGGGCTCTGTAAATACCATCATTAACTAAGAGAGATAATGATGCATTTAATAAAACTTGTTTTCATGTCCTGTTCACAATGGCTGGGGATGCTACAGTTCCACAAAGTCTCAGTGGTGGATATTCCATTGCACTGTTCTGGGAATAGGTCTGTAGAGAGATGATCTCTTTGGGACACACGGAGTACAGAAACTTACATTCATGTTAACATAACAGAAACTGTGCATGTGTTTGTACATGGGTGTTTTCCAGATGAAGCTGATTTTAATCTTAAAGCCATAGTAATTGTTGGAGAGGAAATGCTGTATTGTACAGCGCTTTCTCTGCATAGAGAAACTGTTAGCAGCCTTCAAAGACATTTTTGTGTATCCAAAGGAAAATCCCCAAAAGCAAAACAATAACTCAAAAATGAAATAAACATACATATATATATATAAAAAACATATTTTTCACCAATTTTGTTAATCGAGGCTTCGATTACTCAAGCGTATTTGGCATTTTCGTGAATGAAATAAGAGGTGAAGGCATTGATTTTCGTCAAACATGACAACAGACACAGGTTGATCATAATTGCTGTCATGTGTAATCCTTATGTAATGCGTGCAATTACAGAAACAACAAGGACGAATTATGATGGTTTAAATGTCGTCCAAAGTGGCTTGAAGTTATTTTGTTATCCTCAGTTTTTAACATCTGCGAGACCTCAGATTATCCAACATCCAAGGTAACATGTCTGCTTGAAAGTACAAAAAAATAATGTAAATATTATATGTTTATGTATGTTTCAATGAACAATTCAATCCAATCATTTAAGGAAGCATGAAGTAGGTTTTCCACATTTGATGGCTACTGACCAGAATCTCCCCAGGTGGCCTCCTTGTCTCTTCTGATTGAGACAAATACCAGAGTTCCCTCATAGCTCATCCTTTGTCCTCCTCTGTACGCCTGTGAACAGAACCAGAGTGAGATCAGCAGGAGGAGTCATTTCCCCAAGGTCAGGATTGAGGTTTTTTTTTTTTTGTTTTTTTTACATGTGTGTGATGGAAGTGACTATAGTAACGGGTCCCATGAGGAGATCCTGTTTAGAGGTGGCTGCATCACACCGGCTCCTAGCTGGCTTATTAGTATTACTGAGCAGACACCTGCAATCAAGGACTTCTGTTATTAAAATGACCACTTTTTTCCTCCAGCTCACATTTCCTCAGTTTCTCTTGCCAAAGTCATTCTGATATAATTTTCTAACAACTAAAGCTCAGATTCCTTTGCATATTTATGCAGGTTTGCTCAAATGTATGATGTTCCTCATACTTTTTGGATGAAAAAGCTTGACAAGTGAACTGAACAACAATAACAAACAGTTTTTATAAATAGAAAGAGACATTAGATACATCTCTGGGCATACTATGAATTTCTTTGGGACTTGATACTATTCTGCACCACAGAACAGACTGCACATAATATTTAATCATATCAGAATATACAAAAAATACACTGTGAACCTTAAAAGTTCCAGTATTATGTGGAAGTGTTATAAGCTGCTGGTGTATTTACCCTCATAAAAACCTATATTAAATCAGTTTCCTTGGTTCGGACAATCTGAAAAGCTCACTTGATGTATAGGAAGTTGTTTTAAAGTCAACACAATTTGAAGCTAATGGATGGCAGAATAGGTAACGACGCAGAGGGACTACACTCTTAGCTTCCATTAATGGTACTGGGCTACAGGAGAACGGGTGCTTTCACTTGGAAATATCGGCTTCATCCCTCTAAAAGTGGCTCTTTTGATGACAGTCCGGTGCATACATGCTGCACTTCCTTGTGAATGCAGGAAGTTTGTCCCATTTTAAACCCATACAGGCCTATATCCCACATAGATCTGTGCTATGAAAGCGTATAAATAATGAAAGCTGCAGTCTTTACAAGTTAAAAAGACCCATCGCGCTGTTACATAACAGTGGAATGAGTTATGAGGATAACAAATTAGCCGGAGTGAGGTCGAGTGCAGTAACATGCCGGACTAATCGACTGCAGAACGCAAACACAAATGCAGATTCATGCTCAGATTTGTCCTCTAAATGTAACTATAAATGTTCTCCTGTTTCCCTTGGCAACTTCACCTCTTCTGAACATCTCAGCTTCCTGGTTACTGGCAAGGTCCTTCTTGCATGTATCTGGGTTTGCATCAAAGATTTCTCTCAATTAACACTCATGTGACAGGATAAGCCTGATTTTATGGTATGTGTGTCTGTCTCACTCTTTCTCATAATCAAAAGTTTTGAAAAAATACAAAAACTGTTCACTTTTGTTCTATCGGATGGTGATATTTTCTTTATCAGTGGTGGAAGAAGAATTTAGATCCTTTATTTAAGTAAAAGTAATAAGACAACACTGTGAAAATTAAAGTTCTGCATTCAAAACCTTATTAAATAATAATAATAATAATAATAATAATAATAATAATAATAATAATAATAATAATAATAATAATAATAATAATAATAATAATAAATTTTATTTATAAAGCGCTTTTCCAAAAACTCAAAGACACTGTACATAAAATACAATAAGATAAAACAAAACTGTTAATTAAAATCAATAGATAAAGATAGAGATAAATAAAAGTATGTAAGTACAAGCAGTAAAAAGTGCTTAAAGTATGACAGTAAAAAGTACTCATTCTCACTCAGATTTTTTGTGATACATGATGTTCTTTGATTTATATTACTGCTGCAAATGTTGTATTTTACTGCTGCAGATGCTTGCACTACTTTGCATACTGTTGGTTACTTTACCGGCTTCAGTAAATGTCAGTAAAGTACAGTGATGAAATGTAATTTTGCACATTTGCTGAAGTAAATGTACTGTGTTATATTCCACTACTGAAGTCAAACGTTTAATCCATTCATTTATCTGGTGTGCTCCAAATAATTTGAATGTGTGTGGGAGTCCATGGTGAAAATCGGTGCTGTTTTTGTAAACACTTTTGGTACACAGACATCCTAAACATTGTAAAAAAAAATATATAAAAAAATTAAAAAAGAAGAGAAAAACAGTTAATATTCAAGCAGCTGGGGTGCCAAAAATACTGGAAAATAACCAACCATAAAAATAAAAAGTTGTCAAAAATCTATTTCTTTGCCTGAATTTTACAATTTCAAATATGATCCCGAAAATTATTTTGGCCTTTTAATGTTCAATGAAAGATATGATATGAAAACTAAAAGACTGGATACCTGCTTGAGACAGACTGCTGCATGTTGCTGCAGTTTGAACTGCATTCCATGCATCAGTTATACCTACTTTATCCTGCAGAGGGTTGTGGGCTGCAGCCTGGAACAGCCTGGACAGGCTGCCTATCAATCACAGGGTTAATACACGGAGACAAACAACCATGAAACTCATCAGTCAGTTTAGAATCACCAATTAACCAACCAGTCATGTCTGTGGACTGTGAGAGGAAACACCCTGAGAAAACCCACACAGCCACTGGGAGAAAAGGCAGAAAGTTAAGTACAGACTGAGTTGAAAAGTCTACTGCCAACTTGTGTTGATTCAGGTGCTAATATAAGTTTTCTATGGAACAATACTGTATTTAAAAGCTACTGTATTATCTGTACAGATTTTGTTTTTTATTTGCAACACAGCAAAAGCTTTATTACCTCCTTTGTAACTTTTTTCTTTGTATAAATAGTGTGTCTGTGTGTATATATATATCTATCTATCTATATCTATCTATCTATCTATCTATCTATCTATCTATCTATCTATCTATCTATCTATCTATCTATCTATCTATCTATCTATCTATCTATATATATATATATATATATATATATATATATATATATATATATATATATAAATAAAAACATATTTCAGAATTTATAGTGTCTATAAATGTAAATTATGTAAATTATGTTTGATTTTTTTAAATAATCACTTTATATGGCAGGTTAAGTGTTCCAAAAAACATCACTACAGCCTTCACAATGGAGTGAAGTAGTTCATGAGGAAACAACATCCACCTCATGCCTCGCACTCAAAATAACTCAATCATATCACATCGTTGCCCACCGACTTGGAGCATTTTATTCTGGTACAAGTAGCACAAGATAATCTTTTATCCTCGCAGTTACAGTCACTTCTAAAATCTGTACCGGAGGAACAAAATAGAGCAGAACAAAATGGTTCGCTACATGGCAGATCAGTGGGTAAAGAGGGGGTGAAATAGCTGAAATATTGATTATCTTGTTGGCACTGCAGGAACCAATCAATCGCATGACCGCACATGGATGTACATTGGAGTAAACTCAGGGTTCATGAGCATGACTATGTAACTGCATTGTTCCAGCCATATGGAGCGCTGAGAGAGAGTGCAGAGAGGCTAAAAATGGAAAGTGTGTTCATGATAAGGAAGTGAATATGTTGATTATGACAATTCTCAGTGAACAGGAAACTCCCAGAGAGATGATGGAGGCTTTTTTTATTTTAGGCCGTGTGCATCATTAAGACGTGACTGTGTGACTTGTGGGTAAAGTTGAGATGAGAAAGGCCAGAGGAAGGGCAGTGCCAGGGTCAAGAGAGGCTCGGCATGAGTGTGACCAGTGCAGCACTCATTATGGATATCCGCTGCTCCATCTGACCCGCCTCATACTTCGGGTGACGACTCAGCGAAGGCACTTCTTGTCTCGCCCCAAAGCAAAAAACCGAGAACATCCATCCTCATCTATATTTCAGCCACATGCCTTTGTGACAGATGTCTCCAAATATAGACAATACTGCAAGACTGAAATGAAACCGTAGATGATCTTAGTGCTTTTTGTTTTGTTTTGTTTTTTAATTGGAATGAAGATGAAGAGTTAAAATGAGCAGATTCATTAAACTTCTGAAATCTTGATTTAATCTATAACTGCTTCCAATATTTCTTAAAATCGACAGGGTTTATTAAAGATTTGCTAAAGGAGCCGTGAAGTTTGAAGGGAGGAGAGACTGAACACTAAAATTAATACAGAATCAGATAGTCGAGAAGCAAAGAGATGGGAGGATATTAGGACCACGTAACTGAAGTTTTATTCATTACTCTCGGAGAGCTGAAATTTTTATGAATCCTCACTATTGTCTGACTGCATTTAATCCTTAAAGTCATATTTTTGTCTTTGAAGGCAGCAAGCATGTTATTTTTGTGACGCATGCTTTTTACAGACACTAAAAATGGATGAATTATATAGTCTAAAGACACTCTGGATCATTGCTATGCAGCCATGATTCTATACAATCCTGTCTATCCTGGTGGACAGAATGAGGCCGTACAGCTGGAGCTTCATACTCTCTAATGTGGGCCGGCTCGCCTATACAGTGGAGGGTGCCTGAATCCTCTCTGGGCCAGTGTCACTGCCCTTATCGCTCTGCAATAATGAATACTGTTGGTCACAATGGATTTTAAAGAGGAGCTGGTTATTATGTGTGTGGGATTCCTCAATTAGTTCTATTGGTCTTTCGCCCTATTAGTCACAATGTGGGTGCACTGGAGAGGCTTTAGAGACGATGTCTAAACATCACATATGGTGGTACATTTTAGCCAAGAATCAGCCAGCAGGAACTGACAGTAAATCAAATCTGGGTGCTAAAATCAACTGCAGGAACCTCGGATTGTATAATTCAAGCACATTTACACATTCTGATGAACTGGGATGTGCTCAGAAAGTTGACTAATGTGGTGCAGTTTAGCTGTTTGAATGCAGTGAAGCAAAGAAAACAGTTCTGGGCCCTTCAGGTCTGGTGCTGGATGGTGGTGTTGTGCACAACTTGTTGCAGGGCATTCACTGGATTAGTGAGGACGGAAGTAGAGAAGCTCGCCACAGTTTGTTTCCAAAAAGAGCTTGTGTTCATGTATACATATGCATGTGTGTGTGTTTGCAGTCTTTGGTCATGACTTAGTTCACAGCAGCTGCTCATTTTCTAGTGAGCACTTTCTCCAAGCGGTGCCAAACACGGCTCAGTTTCCTTCTCGGATTGATGGACATCTTGGCTCAAGGCATGCTGGGTAGGGGTTGGTTTCAGTGCTGTTACTAGACATACATGTGGTGATATTCCCTGAAAGCACTGGCCATAATGTCACTAAGGTTTTGAAGTTATACTCCAGTTAAATCCAATATCTAATAATAATAAAACTATTTCAAAGACTTGCACCTCCTGTATTTTGAGTAACTCATAAAGTTATTGTCATTTATCATCATATCTAGCTGTCATATCTCAGCACTCTGCTTTGTAACATCTTTATTGTTTTTGCACTTGTCTGCTTTTACCTGCACATGTTGCACTGCTAACTTTAATTTCCTCATTCAATGTATGGTTTTTTGTTGTTGTTAGCATTTGACGCTTTATGGGGCGTTTTTCAATTTAGTACTTTTTTAAAAAAATTCATAGTATATTTTACGCTTTGTTGTGCATTTTGTGTCTAAGTATATTTTTCTAATTCCATCATATTTTATATTTTTCTATTATGATGGTCCACTTTACTCTTTCTGCTTATCCAGTGTAACAACAGAATTTCCCCTTAGGGATCAACAAAGTATTTCTACTCTTTTGTATTCTATCCAGGATAACATGACATATATATTCATCTGTATTATAGACACACACACACACACACACACACACACACACACACACACACACACACACACACACACACACACACACACACACACACACACACATGTATATATATATATATATATATATATATATATATATATATATATATATATATATATATATATATATATATATATATATATATATACACACACATATATATATATATAAAAAACTTAATTTCAAGGAAACTCACAAAGCAAGGGACTTTAAATGCAAATATCTAAAAATGCTATAATATCTGCTCTTTCAGGAGAGCAGAGAGCACATTAAGGCACATTAATGTATTGACATGTGTAAGCATTTATCTTCCAATGTTTGCAGGTTATTAAGTTCACCATGTGCTCAGCCACCTTTTCAGTTATTTATCTGAATATCTCCAGTCTAACCAAAAACATTGAACATATTTATAAAAGAGTATGTGCACCCTTTTCAGTCACTGTATCGATACCGATTGGTACTAAGAATTTTTGTCGAGTGCATAAAGAATTAAAATCTCCTGTTGTGAAATGCTCCTATGAATATTATTTGATTTTTCACATTAGATAATATGATATGAATCCTTGCATATACAGCAGCCTCCAAATGCTAACACTCATTCATGTGGTCTTCACACTCCCCCAAGTGTGAGCCTTTCGAATGTGTACAGTAAAACCACCGAGACCATGAGTAAAACTGGAACCGCTCCATTTGACTCCATGCATCTTAAATCAAGTTATTTTTTCCCATCAGTGGAAAACAGGCTGTTAAAAACTCACATGGGAGCCACTTCCTGCCGGCCGTTGCCTGGGCAATCAAAAAGAAGTATTCTAATGATCCCTGACAAAATTGTGAGATGATATCCTCCAGGGTGTGATGATACTTTACATTACTGTAGACGGATCGATAGCAAAGATGACACGAGAGAGAGGTCTCTGCAGAGGGAGAAGGCTGAAGAGGCTGCGATGCTCCGACTCCGACTTGTGCTGATTCTACAATTGACCTCACAGAGCACAAGAGGATGGAAGTCTAAAGTGTGTAAACAGCTGAAATAACTGCCTCTTTATCTGAGGTGATATCCTAGATATGTGTATGTGTGTGCACCAGCAATAACAAATAACTGGAAAATGATCAATCATCTCCTAAAATCTATTTTAAAAAAAAACTCTTTGAGTTTGGCCTTGACTGGTTTAACTTTAAACTTGTAGCTGTGTAAAGAAAGTCAATCAGGAAGCATTTTGTTTCAAAGTGGCCCACCTCCCCGAGGAACCAGTTATCACAGACAACTGACAAGACCTGGGTGCCACAAAACTAGGTCATTAAAGTGGATTAATGCTGTAATTCAGAGATGAACACACAACACAACCCCACTAATGAACTCCTCCAGTGTCTCATCAGGCTTCCTGTGCTGTGGCTAATATGGTTTACACAAACCTCAGCTTTTTCTCCATTTCGCTCCCTCCACGTTACATCGGATAACAACTCTTCTGTGCAGATTTCAGCCAATATACCGTCAAGAAAGATAGATTGTGTCAAGGGCTGGGGGCCACATGGTACATATACATAATGTTAAAGCATTAAATACCAAATTTAAACAGTTTTTAATTGTTTTGGAGCTTATTTTGAAAGTGGAACCAATTAGTGAGAACTCTATATGCATCCCACTCTTATAAAATTCAAATTTACACAAAATAAGGAACCAACTACAACTTCAAATGGCTCATTTATAGGAGCATAACGCCCATCGTGTGTTTTTCTTTGTACTGCACCATAGAAACGATGGCCTACTGGCAACTAGTGTCACACAACACCTGTGAGTGGAGTCAACTCTGCACCCAGCAGCTAATGAGTCCTCTAGCAGACATTGGCAGACAAACTGACTTCTGCCATTTGTGCAGAGTGAGACTCTTGCTGACAGATCTCACAGTAATTAAAACCCCAGATATGAAGCATGGCAAACTTCTGAACACAACTGGTTCCAAATGTAATGCAAAATGACTTTAATGGAGAAAATAAAGTCATGCACACACACATTGAGGCAAACACACACTTTCTCTTTCCACAAGCCCTTTCCTCGTGAGGCCAGGCATAATCAAGGGAAAACAATATCGTCTTCTGCTTTGGTCTGTGATGGAAAATCTTTAAATCCTTGGAGAAAAGTAATCACCCAGTGGCAACAGTCTATGAGCAGCTGCTTCCCTGTTTGCAGGAATTAAAGGAGCAAAACAGAGGCGGTAAATGGAAATGCTTTATCAAAGAAATAATAAATAAGTTGAAATATATGTGATAGGGGAACCAAATTACTTCCATGATATACTGTATCTTGCTCTAGTCTGAACTTTTACTGTGATTTTTTAGTGCAAGTAACAGTGATCTGTTGCTTAAATGGCACACCAGCATCCTGTCCAGGTGAGCTTTGGCACCTGTGACTGTACAGCTTTAAACACACAATTTCTCCATTATTCTGCACAACGCTGCAACAACTTGGGGAACTGTGTGCAAAGAAATGACACCTCAGGTGGATTTTTCATCCGCTGCAAATGCAGACTTCCTTGACATGCGATGCTCACATGCACTGATGGAGGAAAACCTGCTTCCACAGACACTGTCACTCCAAACAGCTCGGGACAATGATGATAAAAAGAAAAAAAAAATCCGAGCATCACTGATATGACGGCGCAGAAACCACGTGTTTACGTAATGGAAAGCCAATCTTTCAATTTAACCCCTCCTCCCCGTCTATTTCCAACAGAGGTCCGACGGAAAAAAAATCATGCAAATGTTTGGATCCAGGCGCACCGTACTTTTGGAGATGCCAGTGGCGTGGTGACACACACACAAAAAGGGAAGGGGCTTGAGGAAAATACCCCCACAAAAAAACAGAAAGGGAGCAATAACGCACAGTCCAGGAATCACGGACACACGCCAAGAAACCCAAGCCCGGCTTTAAGAGAGAGAAAACGTTGCAGCAGCAGCGTGGGAAATGAGAACTGAGGTTGGTGTGATCTGACCTCGCCAAAGCAGCTGGTTTTTTATTTTTTTTTCATACATGAGGATTTGGACTTGGATCCCCGGCAATGTGGTGTTTTGTTGGGGCTATCATTGCAGCAGTCTGCGCTTAGGATGCATCCTCCCTTGGCTTTTGATGCTGTGCAGATCCACCCTCTCCTCAGAGTGATGAACTAATAGGCAATGATTTTCTCCTCGGAAATCCACCGTGGCTTACTGTTTTCACGTTAGTTGTGTTTTTGTTTACTGGCGACCACGTCCTCCTCCCCGGTGCGACACACATGCAATCTACAGAGTATATTTTCTATTATCGACTAGTTGAGGAGGCATTCTTTCTATACGCCAGGAGAAGAAAACACACCGCTATTACGAAGTCTGACAGACACTGAATAATTTTCTTTTTTTGTGTTGTCACGTGAATGAGAGCGCATAGGACTTGGATTAGAGGCTACCTATTTTTTCTATGATACAATTGGTAGCCTTATTCTGGAGAACTGATCCAATTGTGTTATTATGCAACCGCAAGGATCTCATCTATATCTGGGTGTTTAAGCCACTGGATTGCTCTTCGCCCAAATCAATGTGGTTTCTTTGGAACATTTTCAGCAAAGGAACGCATATGCTGCAGTGTCTTTGTGGCAAGAGTCTTAAGAAAAACAAGAATCCAAGTGGTAAGCTCATCAACCGTTTATTGCCTGCACTCCTCTGTCTTTCTCTGTGAGCCGGCGTTCTGTGTGCGTGCGTAAAAATGTGATATTTTGTTTTTTTTTTGGGGGGGGGGTTGTTTGTTGTAAATGCTGATAGATCTGCAATCATATTTATGCAGCGAGTGGATCATGCAGAGGCGCTGGGAAGGAGGGAGGCAGGGAGGGAGGGAGAGGAGAGGAGAGGGGAGACAACTTATTCTGTGCAGCTACTATAACGGCGAGCCCAGGTTTTTTTTTCTTTCGGAGGGGAACGCGGCAGCGCGCACACAAAAAGCCCCCTGCATCAGCAACAGCACGGCACCATGATCTCCTAACTTTTTAAATAACGCTCTCCCCTTCTCTCTCTCTCTGTCTCCCCCTTCTCCCTCTCTCTCTCACACACACAAGCAGGGGTCTGGATGTTATTTCACTGGATCCAAATCAGTTTTCTCCCCTCTCCTGTCCCCCCTGTAACCAGATTATTCCATCCCCGGGTTGACTGCAGCAGCATTTCCCCCTTTCTCTTTCTCCCTCTCTGCATCACCACTTCTCTATTAAATGAGCTCTGTGTTTTTCAGTAAAAACCAGCCGAGAGACAGACTATTCTTTCATGTCTATCACTCTGCAGTTGCAGGCCAATATTTTTAATTTTTTGATCATGCGGGGGTAAAAAATCCGGATTGTGCACAGGCGCTTGAGTTGTTGCTGAAATAGGGAAAGGACTCCACTGCACTAAAATGCAAACCCTGCACTTGAGCAGTCGACATGTTTCGATTATGGACTTTTTTTTAAATGCACAAGATCTGGCTCCAGCATCACAGCAGCAGTTATTACATTGCAGAGGTCCAGTGTGCAGGGAATGTTTATTTCAACAGGCTGCTGTAACAGGCAGGTAGACAGCATGTAGTGCGGACTACTTGTTACCTCATGTAGCGGGTTTTTTGGAGACACTGCAGCTGCAGTATAGTAGATCATCATCATACTGTAGCGGGACTATTAAGCCTCACAGACACTGCGGGAGTAACAACAAAAACACTCTCTACTATCATCACCAAACACATCCTGCTTTACAACATTAACCCTCCTCTGCAATATGTTAACCCAAGGTTTGAATAGTAAACGTTACTGTGGTTGGAACCAGTTTGTGCCTTAACCATTTTTGCAAGTGACAAAGACTTTGGTAAAACCTCACAGGTTGTTTGGAGGCATTTAGTAAACATCGGGGGGGAATGCTGAGAAAGCTGCAACCTGCACAAATATACCAGGAAGTGTCAGATCTCCTTGCTTGTCTTGTGCAAAGAATGTCATGTTTGTTTATTTTTATACACAATACAACCAGCGATCATCAGTTTATGTTAATTAATATGTAACTTTATCTTTTGCAACCGGTTGCAGCTCAGAAAGATGTGTATTTTTTTGTTACAGATATCTTTAGAGAATCTGAAACTGCTGCCAAAACAGGGTTAAGGGTTAACCTCTGAGTTGTTTTTCAAAGCTTGCTCATAGGCTATTTAAAAAAAAAAACTGCTGATTACATGAAAAAAGCACAATCTGGAGCGAACAGCCACAGCGAGCCTCCGGGATGATAACTGACTGATTGCTGCTCAGTGGAAAAGCCACATCCAGACACTCCTTCTCCAACTTGAGCTCAACACAGCTAATCAATCAATCAGAGCCGAGACACGCTGTCAGTTGTCTGAAATTTGAAGTCTTTCAATGTAAGAGGATTCCATATTTTCCTCATTATTGCATTATAAGTTGGCCTTATAATGCAATAATGCTGCGGCCACAGTGTTGGTCAGGGTTTGTGCTGAAGCAGCAGATAGAGCCAGAGGTTTACTGGGAAATGAAGGAGGCCAGGATGCAGACTGTGTCAATGGGGTGCAGTGGAGCTTCTTACAGCTAAAAAGCTACTAACTCATTGAATCTATACCGTCAGACAAAACACACAACTGATTTGTTTCAGCTTCGGAGGTGCCTTAAAAAATAAAACCCTTAGAGGATTTTTTTTTTTTTTGTCATAGTAGAACAGTGAATCCTCTGTGTGGCCCTCTGTCAGCTAAGTGTTTCCAATATACTGCTCACAAGTTCTGAGCTGCACAGGCCTAGATATAGTGCTCCAGCTCTTGTTGGAGGCTGTATTTTTAGTAACACAACATAACTGAGAGAATACAATCAGAATGCACCAATATATGAACATCAGTTTCACAATTCAGGTCATGTTATTTGTATCTGTTTATGCACACAAACGGTTACTTTACTGTACTCCAGCAGTTCATGTGATGAGGTTAAATGTAGAGTCTAGATTCTAGTAGGTGGTACTGTACTTTATCGTAGCGTCAGTTAACATCCCCCTGCTATTTTCTATCTGTGTGTCTATGGCAGTATCTTGTGTAACCTATATCTGTATAAGCCTATAGTTAAGGTAGATGTGTCATCACAAGTATGAACTATTTCAGTGTTTCTGTTTTGTTTACTTTTGTTTGACATTGTGAAATTAATTTGCCACTCAATCTTCAGACAAATTTACTCTGTCTCTTGTTTCAAACCAAGTGCTAATGCATTAGTCTCGGCTGTTTTGATGCACAACTATGTACGGAGTATTTTTTGAAGTAGACAGCGTGGTTTAGCGCTAGATGGACAGTCCGTGACATTGACACTGCATGCTTTAACGCATCTCCTCTATTTGGAGTCACCCATGAAAACTGCTGTAGCGTCTTGAGGACGAGGCTCAGATGAAACCACCTAGAGCTGCTGTATTCTGATGCAAGATGTTGGGTCAAAGCTCCAGCACACAACAAAATGACTCACTTTCTTGGTGGATATGGCAATTTGCCATCATTGAAAGACTGCGTGTCCACTTTTAGCCCGTGTGCAGAACTGCCTTCAGATAAAGTCACCAAGCCTTTTATACTTAGTGACCTGTTAATGCTCTTCCAGCTGTGCCACTGTATTCTACCAAGATTATTGCTTCATGTGTGATGGCTTGACCTTAAGAGCCGGCGGTCTGGTACAACCGCTGAGCTGCTCCTTAATGTTCGCTCTCATGTCTTCGAGTAAATGTACTTCGTTAAGTCAATTAAGTAGTGAACCGGCTGAGATGGAGAAGTTTCACCCTGAAGCTGGCGCAGCAGTGTCCACACAGATGTCACTGTAAAACTCTGAGGGTGTCACTGAACGGGGGTGACAGTGGTTTTAATGAGGGCATTTTGTAGTAAACGGCAGAGGAGCAAGTTATGTCATGATCTGCCATATGTAATAAGGGCAGTTATTTGATTGGTATTCACTGACTTATCTTGGACTTAAATCCTGTGAAGACAGAGGATAATCCAGGTTGCTGGAGGAGCAGAGTTGGAGTGGATGTATAAAATTAGTACCTGGCTTCCTTGGAGTGGTGCAGCAGTGGCTCACTGACAGCAGAGTGACAGTGCGGGTCAAAGGCATCCATGTGATGATGGTTCATAGCAAGGAAAAGTCAACTCTGTGGTGTGCACATCCAACCAAAGCTTCAGCACTGGCCTTGTTCTTATTTGCTGTGACCCAAGATCTGGTGTGAGCAACCATACTGACCATTAGAAGACCTTGTACTGGTGCTTAGAACTGAGATCTGTGAAATTCTTTTGATTTGGGTGACATAAATCATCAAAAATGTCACATCTGGATGTGAAATCAAGTTGAAACTGTAAAAACTGAGACATAAATAAAGAAAAGGCACTTGTTTGAATGATTGGAGTAATTTTTTAAGGATACGTGTTTACCCCATCTGCATTCATGTGGCAGTAAATTGTAGCTGACAGGTTCATGACGAGGCCGTTAATACCTTTTAAAGAACAAGAGCATCAGCATATTGAACGACCCCTTGATAAGGTGCATGTGTCTGGATGCCTCGGCTGTCATATCAAGTTTATGAATATGTCCATGAAAACTAATAATAATTTTACTGTGTGCAGAGCTCTTTGATGAAAATGACACGTGCATTTTTACAGCCACATTCTGGAGCTGGCATCTCTTCTCTGTGCAATTCTCATCTCGTGCCTGTTTAAGATTTTTAAACAGGCAGCAGAATTCCGTTAAAAAAAATACTTGATTCATTTGTCTAACGTACCCACGCTGGTTTAATTTGTGGTAACAAAGAAATGGCAGTGCAATTAAAGGGGCTGGGTAAGATTCAAACGAGAACTCCTACAATTAGAATAACAGCAGGGCTGGCTAAAAATATCCTCCTCCAACCACCGTTGCATGTTGCTAGGTTTCATACAGAAACATTCAGTAAGTTTGTAAGTGGATAAGCTGCAGTAACTCCACACATACACACACACGAGGTTGTGCAGACCAAAAAGACAAAAATACAGGTGTTGCAGTTAACAGGTTTAGAAAACGCTCTCCCTTTTACAGTAGAGGGGTCACTCTAAAACAGCATACCTTTAAACTATGTGTCATATCCATGAACCTTTGGTGTCTGAAACTAGCTGAGAGCACGCACATCGTTATATTGGAACTGACTGCAGATTGGTGAAGATGGTTTTGCTTCTCAGTTTTGCTAGAAAAAGAGTTGAAGTTGGTGCATTAGTTGAGCCACAGGTCAACAAGAAAGCCTGTTTCACTCTCATCTTTTTTGCGGTGTGATAACGGCATCAGCGTGATCAGTTTCCAATGTGAATTAATTTGGGCTGCATTTGTCCTGCTCTTGAAATCTATGACCTGCCAGGGTGATAAGAATCAGGCTCCTGGCTGCCATTCTACCCCCCTCTGTGAAGTAATCAGGTTTAGCTACATACAAAGCAGACGAAAGGGAAAATGTATATGCACTGATTCTACACAGACAGAGGAAGAAAAGGGAGAGTGAGAGAGACGTTCAAATGTAGAAGGATTAATGTATGTTTGTATGTATAGAAAAAGAATCTGAATTTACCTGGAGCATCTCTCAGTGTGGGACATGTGGTCTGGGTTGTGGTGATTCTGCAGGTGGATGGTTTCACAGGGATTGCATGGAGCTGCTCCTTGTTCACATCACGTGAAGGAAAAGAACCATGAAAGAGATCAGCTCTCTCATACGTTCATGGATGCATAGCTTTTGTTTGTGTGATACTTTGATGTGTAACATTTATAATTAGTTAGAGTGGGATTGTTGGCATGGGTTTGTGTCTAGAAATGAAAACGCACTGATGCCTTTCATCATACATCTTTTGAAAAAAGACAGCACTGTGGCACATTAGACTGTATTGTCTTTATGCTGCACTGAGATATACATTGCGTTTTTTGGATTTAAAGCTGCTATAATCAATGTTTTTCTATCAACAATGGATTAAAATAACCTTATGCATGTGAAAGTGATACTTGTAGTGATAAAGCCATAGATAGTAATCATGTGGCTCCACAGTTCTCTCAGCTCTATGGTATATAATAGTATTGTGGCTTTATGTCATACAACTTTGTTATTTCAATTCATTCAGACATCAGTGCCATTAAGTAGTGTTAGGCAGCAATAAATGGCAAAAAAGCATCAAAACGCACTGAACACTACCTGCTCATTGCCAAAAAATAAACTAAGTCAATGAATAACTGGTAAACATAATAAAACATTTTGTAGTTAAAAAGCTAGGTTTTTCTTTGGAAAGTTAGTGGAGCTAACAGGAAAGTGAATTTGTAGAGTTAGTAGACACATGACTCAAGATTAAATGCTGATCTTGTTCTATATGTGTTAAATGAGTGCATGATCTAGCGTTTGGGGATAGGTTTGCCTTACTACTTTAAAAGTTTGCAACATGCCAGTGTTCACTTGTTCCAGTAGGCCTGGAACACATAGAACAGCTGGTGTTGGTATGGTAGTATGGTAGCATACCTGGTATGGTAGTTTGGCATGTGGAAGACAACCATTATGGTGGCAGGAAAAACGTACTGGGAAAACAAGAAGCCATGTATTTGCAGACCAGTCCTCCATTTCTCTTCCAGTATACTCACATTTATATGGGGCTGGGGGCACGCCTTCCCAGTTCAAACTGACCAATCAGGTCACAGCTCTAGAAGGGAGTTGACAAAGGTAGCATCAACCATAAAAAATATTTTTCCAACAGCTCATAGATGCACAATCTATCATCAATACTGAACATTCAAAACAACACATCTGTACTTCCTTCTGCATTCACCTTTAGAACTTTAAATTTCATCGCACATCTATTGTCCAGTCAGATTTGAGACCCCACCTCTCACCTGTCATCTACCTCACAAAAGGAGTTTCTTTTGGGGTGTGGCTCCTCCTTTAGGCTCCAGCACAAGATGGATTCCTCAAGGAACAAACTCCAACAGGTGAGGGCTTTTTCAACTTCATGTCTTTTCAGTAGAATGTTTGTTTCAACCAAACAAGTAGGCTTAACTTTAAGAGAATGTGCGATTCTGTCCGTAGCTACTGGCATTATAAAATCAAAGAAAATACAAAAATAACTGGTGTGTGATTTAGGCCCACCTTTCTACACAAACAACTTGCATGTGGTCATGGAAGGACCTTGTGCTTTCTGACATTAGTACACACAAACTAAACGAGTCAGCGTTTGAGTAGTATCATTTGAGATCTTGCTTTTGACCTGACCTGCATTGTCTTTAAAGCCAGTTTGACTAATAATCCATCATCTGTCAGCTGATGAGGTCAGAATCTCCTTGACATTAGATAAAAACACTGTGAAATTGCCAGTCTTTCTAAAGCACAGGGGATAGATGTGTGATTCCAGCTAATAGTGCGAGGCTACCCTTCTTTTGTAACTTGCACTTAGCAGGTTGAAGGCATTAGAGACAATATTGCTGTTTTGGAATAAACCATGTCAGCCTGCATGTCTGATTTAAAAGGCTGTATCAGTCTTTGGTAGATGGTTTAATGCACTTTCTTATTTCCTAATAAGCATTTCACGTTAAACAGATGACATTTCTGTTTTGTACAATGTCACTATCAACTGTTTGTAAGTAGGTGTTGTGAAGCACATGGAATTGTTAAAGGCCAAACAAACATTATCAGGAAGAGCCACAGCTAGAATGTGAGCGAGGAGCGATGATTAGTTGATTGCTTTGTGATCTGAGTCATAGATACAGTTTGCTACCTGCGGTGTGAAAGGTTGCTGTGACTGAAGGAGATTTACAGTGTGATTACTGTGAGCTATGCTGATTTAGCAAACCAAGGCATCTTCCTGCAGGAGTGTTGAATATGTTCTTTTTTTTATTAGGCTGTCTACATGCAATACACAAAGCATAATCAGAGCAGTCGCTGAGGAACCCCTGGTACACAATTTCATACTTCTTTATTCTCAGTTTCTGATGGCGGCTTTGTTTCTGTGACTGTTTTGAGTTATGTTCGCCACAGAGTGGTGAAATTGGCCATTTGTGGATGGGTGCTGACATGGTCTTGTCAGATCTGAAAGAAGAACTTTAGAGAGCGTAATAAATTGTTTCTCAGTTGTCAGTTTTATGAACTTGCCTGTCCGCAATCACTCTGAGTCATTTAAGGTCTGTGAATTTGCTAGTCAGGCCATGAGTGATCTGTTGACCATAGAGCTTAAATGTAACCATGAGACCAATTGATCAATTGATGTCAAGACACTATTTAAATTGAATTACAGTAAAACAACTTTAAACTGAGTTAGGACAGTACTGCACGAGTGGGGTAAAAACAGAATTGTTACTTTGGACATGGGTAAGACAAGTAAATGCAGTACAGGAAGTCCAGTTTGAGATCAGTGAAAGTTTATCAGATGACAAGACACCACACAGTCGTTTGCAATAGGGCTGGACGATAAATCTACTTTTTAAAGTGTATAGATGTAACTTCAGATCAGTCTGGGCAATAAAATGAGAGTAATATACACTGATGACAGTCATTTCATCAATAGGAATAATTAAGTTGTTCAATAGAATGTTCAGCTTAAATGTAACCAAGCAAAAATGCAAAATTTGCTTGCAGGAATAAAAACCCTCAGATGTCCTCCCTCCCTGGCTCAAACAGCCAGTCATATCCCTTGGTAATGGAGCCCCTTCACTGTCTGTTGCTCTCCCTGTAGCTTCAGTGCAGGTCTCCTGAGGCGCAGTGGTCCACAGCGGCCACAAATCTCCTCTGGTGGAGGCTGTGGCCGGTGGGGACCAGTAGTTGCCCTTGTGAGACTGGTTTCACGGTCTAAAAGCACCCATGACCCTGTGTCCCCAACCCCCTCCACCAAAGCCAGGGCTGGCTGACTTGACGTTGGGTGTGTGTGGAAGCTGGTGTGGGGTCCATGTGTGGTGGTACCTGGTCCAGGCTTGTCACTAGGAACTTTTACACCAGCACAATGTGGTGGTTTTGCCCCAGCTGCACCTCCAGGTTTTGATTGCATTCTTTATTTAATGTGTATCAACATGAAATGATTAGCTTTTTCTTATTTGTGTGTGTACATGTATTTTGTTTAAGTGTTTTCTCTTGCATTAAGATTAAGTATCTGCTTTGGGCAGCTTGATGAATAGGCTAAAGTGGTTACATTAAAATACAACTTTCTTTTCTCCTGTTTTTATTGAATATAGGTCAGAAACAATGATCACCAATCAGCAGTATTCTCTGAAATGAGACATTGTATTGAGATACATTTTCCAGCTGTATCTCGCCAGGCTCTGTTTTCAACAGATAAAGTTTCTAATGATATACTGTGATGTGGTCTTACATAACAATGCCATGCCAGCTCTCTTTGTTCAGAGTGAAGCTCACCCAACTCGCCCTCCTTAGTTTGCACCTAAACTTGGTGGAAAGTTACACATATGTGGTGGTAAAACAATAGATAGTATCTCAAGGACTGAAGTTATATGTTAACATAACATTACAATTACAAGTTTACTGGTTTATAGGAACAACACACTAAGAAAGTATAGTAGGATAAACATACCTGGGGACAATGAATGGTAAAATTAGTCTAGCTAGTTTGTATTTGGATATTGTTATGCATCTTACAGTAGAGGTGTTAGAAGCAGATAAAATTTATATTTTACTGAGTATATAAACTATTTTCCCTCAGTCTTTCAGCATTCATTTGGTGTCTTTCCACCCAAAAGGAATGAAATGTCTTAGTCAAGAGGTCACTGCTTTTATATATGTCCTATGTGACATCTGGCATGTGGCTTTGCTTAGCCCACGTCTGAAAAGTAGAAATATGTTTTGCCATTTAGCCCAAAAATAGATACAATTGCAGTACTAGCAATCACACCAGACATCAATGTATCTTTCGTGGCTGCGATTGTGATGTGATCAGTAAAAATGCAGCATTCAGGTTACAAAGTTAATCTACCGGGACCATGTGCTTACACTTATTTGATTTCTGCACCACAGAAATGTGATATCATGTGGGCTGCATCAAAGGCTGAGCCATGTTTAATTTTATCAGCTCTAGCTAGTTAATTAAGCACCTGATTTGTTAAAATAATTCTACAGTTAACCTGTTAAAACCACAGTACGGTAAAATGTGCACTTCATGGGAGACATACAGTAGATTGTATCATCCTAAATGACATCCTGCAAAAATCCTCTGCAGATGATAATCCATGCACATACAGGGGTACATGAATATAAAGAAATCTGGTGCTGTGACATAAACACATTTAGCCAAGTTAAACATGTGGATAGGACAAATGCAAAGTTGTTGGGGTTTTTTTTGCAAAGTAACTCACCTGTAAACTGCTGCAGTCAGTGATGTACCTGTGGTTTTAAAGGTAGGCGGTAAACTAGTTCTAGTTAGCTGAACTTCAATCCACTTGTTACACTATAGCTGTTGTATTTATTATTTTTGACAGGATGAATAAAAACCCAGTGTTGACACAGATGCCTGCCATGTCTAAATGTGCTACTAAATGTTGATGAAAAAAAAAATCACTTCTTGTGGGGGTGTAAAAATGGACTTTTTTTTTTTTTTTTAATTAAAATATGTACTATTTTACACACAAGACCTTCCCATGTGTGGTTGTTTTAAATTTTATGACACTGGTCAAGTTTAAACCTCATATTGTTCAAATATTACCATGTGGGTCAATATATAGTTGAGTGATATTTGAAGTCCAAGGGATATATCTTGTATTTATTTTTATCAAAAGTTAAAAAAAAAAAAAAAAAAAAAAAATGTCTTTACAAATTCCACAATTATTTATTATGGAAACAATCACTTATTAATAAAAAATGACTGGATATCACTAAAGTGTCAACTAAATAACTGTCCCAAATTTAAAAACAACCACCTTCTAATTATCTAAACAATAATATAATGAGCTGATTCAGAAATAGTTTGGATTGTGTTCTTTTTATTAAGTTGAGATAATCGTGACAGATATTTCTTTTTTGGCAATATATCAACTTTTATATGGAAATCTGTGTCCGAGAGATCACTTTCAACTAAGTTCCCCATTACAAAAACACCTCTTGTGTGTTAATTCCAGATCACATGACCTGCTCCACATGATGTCATTTCCTCCTGAAGAAAAGACTGGCCAGACTCCAAGGCTTTCTGACTTATTTAATATAAAGTCAACAGGTTTACTACAGTATCTTTATAAATAACTTTCAATTTCAATTTTACTCAGTTATATTATAATATTTAGAAGAATCTTTCTGTAAAAATGCCATATGGTGTTTGGTTATAGGTGGCCATGTTGATTTTAGGCCTGAAAACAGCAAAAATGTCAACTATGATAAGAAAAGTCCTGCAATTCTATATTGACCCATGTAACTGATTGATTTCTAGAACATCTCAATTTTCCTCATCTCTGCTCTTTATAACTGGCTTTTTCAAAGTGATTGCACGCTTCTGAAAACTTTTTCCCGGGAACACTGGGAAATTGAGGCTCATCCCAAAATAGTCCTACCAGTGGGATAAAGTATGGCTCATGTTTTTCCCCATTTGGTTTTGTGGCCTGTGTCTTATGGAGGCTTCATAAATCATGTTGTAATTTGGCTCATCCTCTGCCCTTAATAGCGGGAGCTCTGTGACATATCCCACATTTCTGTGAGCGTAGGTGTGATGCTGTGTGAGCAGCAGCGCTGTAAAGTGGGATTTATGGTCTGTCCAAACTGCATGTCGCATAGTGTCGGAATCCCCCCCTTCCTTCCCTCCTCCATCCACACCTCTGACATCGGAGGGGGGGTATCTGTGTTGACCATTTGCTGTAACTTTCTGAAACCACCTATCTGACATTCACACCTGCTTACAAGCTGGGATCGGCCAGCTGTGCAGGGGGATTTTACTTCCCATACTGTCTCCTTTTTTCATTTGTTTCTCACATATTTCATGTTTGCAACCCAGTAGAACACTATCAATGTCTCCTTAGAGGAAAAATGGGAAAATGTGTATTGTTAGCCCTGTTTTTAAATGATCTGCTGGCTTTTTATTCAGTTTTTCAGCATTCTTCAGACTAGTTCTGGAAGTCTGTACCCTGGCCTGAGATAAACTGTCAGCTGGGTCTCTCTCTCTAACACATGACACTTAACACTCACTGCTTCCAGCGTCCCGGAGGATTGGACATGTGATCGCTGTGTGATTTTTCTTGGGGGTTTTCTGAGCTTCTCTGCTGGGCGGCTGCACTACACCGTGATTTACAATTAAGTGACAATGTGATGAGAAAGAGAGATGAAGAGTGAGAGAGCATAATGCAGTTGGACAATGAGATTATTGATTTATGGGACGGGGAGTTTGAACAGTTGTAGAGCCGAGCTGACACAGATGCACACGTCTTTTTGAAGTTCATCATCATTACCACAAATGCATGGCAAAGTATCAGAGATGCTCTGTGTGCGATTGATGTTTGCACTGTGAAAGTGGATGAGAACAGCTTTATTGGGTGTGTGAAGGGCTGTTGTCTCTGGAGAGCTTTCGTCTTCCTGTTTAGGCTTTGAAATGATTCCTCTGACAGTTCAGCTAATTGTAGTCAACACTGTCAAGTTCAGGTGACACGTTTAAAATCTTACTGATTATCGCTGAACTCAGTATTGTACTTTGTTACCTACTGTGTGGATCTCTTTGTTGAATGCTTTAATACGATACACATCACAAATAATAAATCTAACATCTAACCTTCTAGCCATCTAACCAGATATTTTAATTTTTTTGTAAAATAAATAAGCTAAGAAATTTGACTTCTGTGTTTTCTGTTTTTATGATTTGCCACATGACTGTGTCATACAGCGCAGAGAACATGTCATGGTTGTGCTGCTTCCATGGAGGTGCAGGACTTTATACTGCAGTGAAAAATGAACCCACAGTGAGTACAAATGTGACGAGAGCAACAAATATCAAGACACTGTTCAGGCTTTAGGGGGTTACACATCATGGCTCAACAGAAGAAGTGAGTGTTTGGGTGAGTTAAAGGGTCCCGGGTGATTCTGTCATGGCCGTGTTCACAGGAAGATGGAGAGGATATAGCAGCTAGAAGTCAAGTTTTATGGGTGCTGTAGGGTTTTTTGTGCACTCGCACAGCAATTGTTGTTTTATTTTGTTAAAATCACAGAGGCTTTTTTGGAGCAAGCCAGAATATGTAATGTTAAACCCCCAGGAACACGCTGCACAGTGTGGTCCTCAGAAAATGGAGTTTGAACTGGTCTTAAATTGGTATCAGTTCCTGACTCCCACACAGCTGCTGCTGCTTTTAGTCTTTGAACATCATACATATTTGTTATTTGTACTTGAGACTGTAGTCTTTATTTATATCAAAACTGTATCAAAAAACATCCAGGGCTTTTTTATTTATTATTTTTTGGTTCTTCTGCCTTTAATACAATTGGTGTCAGTCCATTTGTTCTCCCTGTTGTCCTTGCAGACGCTCGCAGTAGTCCTTCCTCTCCATTCTCCCTGGTATCAACCTAACACTTAATAATCCTCTCGCCCACCGACATTTGCTCTTTAGATTGAAAGCTGACATGATTATAGTGGAGATGTTTTTAAAGGGGTCATTTAGAGTGCTGAAAGGAATCCTGGGGAGCTATAATTTCAGCCATATAAGTCAACGCAACACATTCTGAGAAGCTATGATTGCATAAATGAGAAGCCCTAAGTGGCCACCAAAGGCAGGAGGCTCTGCTACACTGACCAGACTCATTCATTATAAATACCCACATCTTCTATGATGAAGCAGGTTGATTTAGATTATCCCAACAATCTTCTTCTCTTCTAAAAACTTACAAAAAATCTGTTTAGTTTACCAAAAGATTTTTTTTTTTTTTTACTATAAATGTTGCCTTAGTCTTCATAATATTGTCATGTTTAGTGGAAAGCTGATATAAAATGTGAAAAGGAATCACTCGAGAAATACAATGCTTTTCTGAAAGTGTGACTAATATTTCCTACTGAATAATGAATAAAATGTTGAATGATGCTAGAATTTACTTAATTTTCATTATTCTGCTAGAGATCTTAAAGACTGTAACATTAAGAAAACTATTTGTAAACAGTTGTAGGTGGAACTATTTCTCCTAAAAATAAATATTCTCGATTTTCTGCGATGACTGTACAAAGTTAATGTACATATTCAGAAAATATATGTACTCTAGGTTAGAACATTTATACATTTGTGAAGTTAGTGGTTATTTTTACATTAATTTTGCATTTTTGAATTGGAAACAAACTTGTGTATGATGACAGATACACCAGATCTCAATGCCATCCAAAGGGGGAGAAAAATAAATAAAATGGATGCCTTTGCAAGTGTTACACATTTGAAACAGATTATTTTCAAAATATTTGTATATATATATTTAATATTTGATGCAGATACTGTCCTCTACAAAATAGTTCTAGAAAGATTAATTCTTTCTGAATAGTTATTCAGGTCATTGGGTGGAAATTGTTCAGATATTTTTATATTGTAATGTTACTTCACAGGACAACAAAATAGTGCCATGTATTTTTTTTCCAGTACTGTGAGGCCCTATTAAAATTTGTAAACAGTTTTAGCTGGAACGACTTCTTCTAAAATACACATCTTGTTGTTTTTCTGCCCTGACTGTGCACAATTAATGTGTGTATAGAAACACTATGTATGTAGGTCAGACTATTTATGCATATTTGTGAAATTAGTGGTTATTTTTACTTGCATTTCAGTGCCTTTGGCTTGCACTATTTGTCTTTGTTTAAAGAGTATTTCCTTAAATTTGAATCCACATGCAGGAACAAGAAAAAGTCACCCCGGGGTTTATATTTCTCTCAGTGTGATGGAACAGAAAGGTTGATTTTTTTTTCCCCTAAATGACAAACAAAGTGGCAAGTCGTGACACTGATGCTACAAGAATCCTGATGCTAGAAGAAATCAAGCATGAAGCGTTCCTTCAAGCTTGATTGGGCTTGATTAAAATCCAAAATAACACAGATGAGGTGAAATAAATCCAAGAAACGATAAACTAGTATTGTAGAAAATGAAGCTGACAAACCAGTGAGGTGGATTATAGGACGATGGTACAACAACATTCCTGGAAATCCTATCTGTTGATATTTTACTTTTCTTAAACTATGAAGGGTTAAAGGCCTGTGCTGAGTGACTAAATGTATAATTAGTAATATTGTTTCCAGGCCGTCATCGCCGAGCGGGAAATGATAGAGTCGCATTAGCATGTTGCTGATGCTATATGGCGAGAAGGTTGGGTCACGTTCCCCGTGGCTCTGATGACAGGAACGTAGCGTCTTTAACCTTTATCAAACACACCAGACTGAACATACTGTTGTGTGTGTGTGTGTTTGTGTTTTTGAACCACAGTATGTGTTACTACAAATCATACAGCCAGAGGCACGCTGCTAAAACGACGGCTCGCTGCTGCACTGTTCTCCAGCGACGAGGGGCTGAAAACACGGAGCAGCCTGGCCTGCTTCTGTCCTGTGCTGAAAGTACATTTTAATGATTTGATTATGATTGATTGCTGATATGATTTCATGACTCACTGCTGGCCTGTAGCTCATTTATTACTGTTGTCCATCATGTGACTCTGCTCTCTACTGATGGAACAAGCTGAGCAGGAGGCGCTCGCTCTGTTTTTTCTCACTCTTTCTCTTTCTGTCTCTTTTTTATTGGCATGACCATAAGAACAACAGTATGGCACGATATTGCAACAGCACTCCATACAAAGTTAATAAAAAAAAATATAATAATGCATCATGTAAGATGTAAAAAAACAACAGATGGTTTCCAGTTTCCTACACAGTGAACAATAATCAACCAGAAAAAAATGCCACGAATGAGATAATGTAATAAGTAAATGTGAAAGACTTAAAAGTAGATATATCAAAAGGCAAAGCAGGTTGTGACGGAGCTCCGTGTAGTTTCATGTGTTCTGCTGGTTTTCCCTCAGGCGCTGACCTGCTCTGACACACTATATTGCTGCTTCCATGGCTGTGTCAGTTTTCTCTCACCAAGTAAATATAGAGTTTTTGTTTTTTGCTTGGGAATGTGTTGAGTTGTTGATATTTCCTTTTATTTTTGCAGAAAACGTAGTTCCTTTTTTTTTTTTTTTTTTTTGCAGTGTCTGTGACTATTTTGGCTTTCTTTGGTTGTTCCTCAGTCTTTCAGCTGCTGTTTCTAGCCACTAGCCACATCACAGAAAATGTTTTTGGTGTTGTCGGTGCTTGATACGGAAGAAAACTTGCACGATTCTCGCTTTCAGTTAGTAATTTGCAAGAAAAACCTGTCTAATATAACATAATTTATTCTGATTTAAGGGTTCTTGGATGCACTTTTTGCACCCAGTTTGTTGGTCTGCAGGCTGACCATGTAAATCAGCACAAAGCTCTGCATAATGAAGCCAGATCTGAACATCATCCAAGGCAAAAACCTATATTGGATGTCTTTGCCAGTGTTGCACCATGTGAGAAAGGTTCCAAATGGCATTTTTTCCAGCTATTTTTAAATAATTTTTTAGCTTTTATACAGACACAGTCCTATAATATCACCACAATCATGCTAGAACAACTAATTCATTCCACAATAAGTTATTTAAAGTATCTGGTGATAAGTTTTTGTATTTTTTCATAGCACAATATATGTTTCACAAAAATAAAATATTACAATGTCACTTTTTTCCAATGTGGTGCAACCCCACTCTACATTGTCTGTTAGTCTTCAATGCTAAATTGCTCTGAAGTTCACAGGTTTTCATGCACTTGATGGTGTTTTTATTTTATTAGGGTTATTTGGTTGGTCAAGGCTCTAAGCAGTCTCTGAGTCTGCATTCTATTGCCTGTGTGTTTAGATCCCGTGGTAGCATATTCATACTTGTATTTTTTTTTTTTTTAAACTGTTGTTGCTCTCTTGTTGATGTGATTGAGACCCTTCCATTTCAGCAACAGGAGTGCAGAAAACTGCAGGGTTTCCCCAACAAAACCTTGGCTCAACCTTTGATATTCAACAGTGCAAGGTCGTCTGACAGTGCTGCAACGGTCAAATACATCCAAACACACCATCCTGGTGGTCTAGTTCGCTACTGGATATTTCTATTTGTCTTTGAGCAAAGCAGCAGAAATCCTACCACATATTATAAAAACTGGAGTTCTTGGATCATGTTTTCTTGCCATAATGGAAGCTAAAAGCAGCCCTTTGTGTTTTTTTAAAGCATTGCTGTCGGTCTCAGTGTCCATTTGGAGGAGCTGAGCTTAATGACCAGCTGGTTAAAGGGACTTTCTCCATTTTCTTGTTAACATAAAGTGTTTTCTCCTCAGGTGTTTGGCCTCATTGGCTTTAACAGGTTCATAGTGCGTTACTCTATTCTGAAGCCTGATTAAAAGTGGAAATTTGTCTAATTCAGTGCATTGTTTGTTTTGTTTATTCATTTTTGTACACAGATGCTGTCCTTTTTTCAGTGTTCAGTTGGGATTCATGCATATTTTCCTGAATGTGAGAGTCATGTTTTTGATTGATGGGTTATTTGTTGAATATTTTAGAAAAAACACAGAAATAAGGTAACATTTTGTTTCAATCTTCTTGTGTTTCCCCGTTTCACACACACACACACACACACATCCGTTGTGTGTCTCCATGTGTCTATCAGTGCTGTCCCTGAGCACAGGGGTCTGTTCTGTGCAGTGCTGGAGGTTGTGTGGTGGCTATGGTATGCTGTGTAGATTTTTGCTGCAGTGCAGCAGGCAGTATTGTGCTGCTGCTGTCTCTGTCTTTCCCCTGCTCACTCTCTCTCTCTGTCTCTCTCTCTCCCTCCCTCTCTCTCCCTGTATGCATTCATTTTTGTGTACATTGTTTGGGAGCAATGGAACACTTCCAAACAGTTTTGCTGTGAAAGAAAGAAACAAAGAAAGAAAGAAAGAGGCATTAGCCCCAAAGCTTCTGTGTCATTCATCACAACCGGCAAACCCTGCACTTTGTAGTCTTCCTGGGCACTTACATGGCTTTGTCAACATTTTTATGATGACCTTTTGGAAGTTCTTATTTTCAGTCTTGTTTTCACCTCTTGCATATCCCTGTCTTGAAGTTCAGTTCTCACAGTTTTAGGCTGCCCCCCCCCCATGTGGCTGTTGTCCTTTATTCAGACACAGAGCCAGAGAGGCAGAGATGATGGCAGTGACTAAGTAACCTGTTTGTGGCGGCGAGTGCTCAGCTCTTTGCACAGAAAGGCCAGTTGTTTTCAGTTCTACACACTAGGCTAGAGATGGTGAGGCGCTCAGATACAGTATGTCAGATAGCAGACAGACACAGCACTGGGGGGGGGGGGACAGAGAAGAAGCTGAAACACTTCACCTCAAGCAAAATGTAGCTAAACTTACCAGCCACACAATATATTTTAGGGCCTTTTTTTCCACTTGGTGACTCAACACAAGGTCTGTCACATGCCGTCCAGACAGCTTAGAAGTTGTCCCCAACACCATTGAGCCATGACACGACAGCACTTGACATTTCTGGTTGGTTACCTACAGCCAGCTGAGAAAGTGTCAGCGTTATCTGTTGGATATGGTTATCTGCATGTTGGAAGGTTCTGGTGGGAAGATGTTGGTGGGGTCTTTACAAGCGGGTGACAGGCGAGGCGTGTGTGTGTGTTTGTGTGTGTGTATAGGTGTGAGAAGGTGGCCGGGCTTGTGTGATCGGGTTAAAAGGTTGTGTCAGAAGCTCTGCGGGACATCGGGAGGAAGAGTGTGAAAACCAGAGCAGCAATTTAAAAGGCATATATTATTCCAGACACTATGAAAGCTATTCTTGAAAGGCATCGAGAAAGGGCTCGCTATGCCGCCATGGAGACAACATCGCTTGCTAAGATAGTGGAGCAGCGTGTACGGAGGGCGCTAAACGCTGAAGTAGAGCATGGTGAGTCCCAGCTGGGAGTTTGGTCAACTGCTGGTTCACAACTTTGACACAACTACACAATTGTTGCTCTTTTTGCTGTTTAAAAATGCCATAAAAGTCCACCTGTATGTATGTCAGATCACACTGATTCAGCATGAATAGTCTGCAACATATAAAAGAAGCACATATGAACTCTGTATGAGCAGAGGAGCAGGTCTTATCAATGCAGTCTCCTTCCACACCAATAAAACTAATCACTGCATTGCAGATGATCAAACCTGAAGGTCACACGTTGGTGTGTGCGTGAGAGTATGTTTGCATGTGTGTGGTTCACTCTCCCAATTATTTTTAATGCAGCAGCATGCCAAAGAGGAGGAGGTAGTTTCATTATGTATGCACTGCTTCTGGAGATTATTTCGTATTATTTGTCCTGCATAAAATATGAAGTTTTTGAGGCCAAGTAAGGAAACCAAGTAGATAGATGCATTTCTGTGGATCTTCTTCTCTTCTCTTCTCTTCTCTTCTCTTCTCTTCTCTTCTCTTCTCTTCTCTTCTCTTCTCTTCTCTTCTCTTCTCTTCTCTTCTCTTCTCTTCTCTTCTCTTCTCTTCTCTTCTCTTCCATGCTAACACACAATCTGACATAGCAACAAGCGTGACAAACATGCCACGAAGTGAAAACCTTACCTTGCCTGCAGTAATGCTGCAGCACCTCACCTACGGAACTGCTCTTTAATGACGGCTAATAAAGCAGTCCCTCTGACAGATCTGCTTTCAACAGCAACTTAGTCACGATCCACGAGCTCCAAGGCCAAACATCACGGCCGTCCATTGTGACGCTCGCAAAAGAATCATCTCTCTGCAGACATTTCTTTGTGTTTACTTTGAGAGGAGTCGTGCAATGGCTCAGAAACAAACATTGAAGCACATTACATCATTGTATGAACAAGAAAACCTGCATTTAAAAGAAAAAAAAAGAAAATCCCCAGATGTGGTGTGAAGATGGATTAAAGGCTTTGCTGTTTGCAGACGAGTACAAAGTGTGAACTTTGGCATCCAAATTGGCAAACATTTTTCACAGTAGCACCGTTACTCCTCTTATGAGCACTTGCTTTTGTCCAAAAATGACAATATTTACTCTTTTAAAAAGGTGTGACAGATGCTACAACATCATCCAGATTTGATCTTAAGGTAGGAGAACATGTAGGAGTAAGATTGTGACTTGTCTTGCAGCCTTGAAAATGGGTGAAAGAAACAAAGAAACAGGAGAAACTTGAACCGATAGACAAGATGTTTTAGCAGCTGTAGGTTTGATCAGCTGTAGAAACCTGATTTTCTCTTTTCATAGCAGTGAGGGTTGTGGAAATAATAGCTGAAGATATGCTAATAGAGGCTGATTGTGTATTCTGCTGGATTTACTAAGGTCATGCAATTTGTGATGGTCACTTTTGCATAGAAATTTCTCCGCTTTTCAAGACCAGGGATAAAAATAGTTGAGGTTTATTTTTCACAAACAAAACCACAGTAAGCACCCTTTGAAAATATCTGAAGTGCACTTTATGGTTTACTATAACCAAACAGATAAATTACCTATTCTTAGTATAGGAAGTATAACATGTAGAAGCATAGGATTTAAAATAATGTAATTTTTCTGTAATAAATGGCGGAGAGGGTTTAAATTCTGCACCATTTACAATGTAAATATTGTTCAAAGTGCTTTTTTGGGGGCTGTATAGGATGTTTTTTCTGCTGTTATCATTAAGTGTTAATGACTGAACTTCCCTGTGTGAGGAGGTTTTTTGCAGAGTGAACGTAGGAGTGTGTTCTAACACAGTATGTACCGACAGAGAGAAAAACACAGGTCCAGCCAAGGTGTTTCACAGTAACTCAGGCAAAGCAAAAGTGAAATTCCTATTTGCTGAGTAGTTATGCTCGCTGAGAAACTCTCAGACCTTAGCTTACAGAAACATGTTGCTCATTTTCTTTTTCATTCCTTCCACCCCTCTGGCTCCATCAAAGGATCTGATTACAGCGCTACTGTCATATTGTTTTACAAGACAGATTTAGGATTTGTGTGTGTGACTGGTGTGGCTGCATTGATTCTTATAGATCTTAACGGAAAAGAAACTGCATGAGACAATATTTCTTTGCAGAAAGCCATAAATGCAGGGTGGTAAGATGTGCTGAATATCATTACAAACTTTCCTACATTCCCTCTTTTTAACTCATTATGATGCATACTAAATGTCTTCGCATGCAATCTGAGGCCGTGAACTTCATCTAACTTAACAATTTTCTTATCAAATTTCACATCAATATGCAGACTCCCTACCAGATAGGTTAATGAAGCTTCACCCACACTGAAGCTTTTGTAATTTGTACCGACAAGTTTGATGTTAATGTTTTGAAAAATAAATCCAACTATATAGTCTTTGGTATTTAAAGGAAGTTTATCGATATTATTTTATATACTCTATGAAAAATGCACATGAATGATCAACATTTTGGTGAATCTTGGTGAAAATGGATCCCAGAAAATCACGAATACTCAGATTGTGCATGATAAGCATTGAAATTATGTTGTTGCAGGATCCTTGTGGAACTCAGTTTAAAGCAACTTTCTTATGTTTTTACACAAATTTCCTGTGATGTTGTGATTAAAACAATGCAAATCAACTTTTGCTCACTAAATATAAATTATGTTACATGATAGAATGTCACGTCTTTGTTAGTTAGGCATCTGTGATTGAAAACATTTAGTTTAGCTGCACCAATCTACACCAGGTACATTGAAAAAAGAACCCTGCAGACCATTTGCAGACATTCAGACCTCCTCCGTGAGTTAGCCAGAGTCCCAATAAGTGCCCAAACAGACAACATGGTGTGTCCAAACATTATTGTGTACACATTCACGGGAGTTGATGTTGCTGTCCAACACTTTAGTGGGTGCTGTGGACCATTTTAGAGCACACAGACAGGCTTCTGTAGAAGAAGAGGAAATAGATGAGTGTGGCAGTTGAACCTTTACATTAGCTGTACGTGGATGTTGTCTGCTTTGGTTGTCTGATTACTGATGTGTTTTGGAAGGAAGCAGAAAAGGAAGTGATTGGATTAGGACTCCCCACAGAATAATGACCCAGTTATCAGGAAGGAGCCATGTGCAGTCATGGTGGCCACAAGTCTGTCAGTTATGTGCTTGCAGATGCTTGTGGAGGTAGCTACAGGAAGCATGAAGTGTAGTGAAATCCTCAAGAAAGTGAACTTTCCCATCATGCTGCCATTATTCTACATGGCGATTAATATATTTACTAGTGCTCCATTTCCATTATGCATGTCTGGTCTTCTACTCTGTAACTGCTGAATTACTTTGTGGTAAAGATGAAAACAGGATCTAACATTACAGTGGTGATTTAATTGTCTTGTCTTCCTCCTGCTATGTGATACAACCTCTTTACTGTTTCAAAGAGATCAATAGGGAAGCAAGCATTAAAGAGTGTAATGTTCTACCCTACACTTGCTGATTTGTAAGATGAAGTGATCTCATACTGAATATTTCATTCATAGAATAATGCATATTCCACACACATTTAATGAAGATTGAAGTGTAATGGCATCAGATCTAAGTTTAACCACTGCTTTACGGATAAAATAACAGTGTACATTATCATCAGTGTGCATATTAAGACTGTTAAATTCAGACAGAGGGGGGTGAAGAGGGAGGGATAGGTGTGAAGTTTTCCCAGGAGAGGCAAAGGAGGCAGCTTTTTGCATGTAAATGATAAAGGAAAAGTGAAGTGACAAAGAGGAGTCATCATTCATGAGAAATTAGGCAAAGAATCACTGCATCTTTGGTCAGATCATCTTCATGAGTCGTTTTTGTAACTGCCTTTGTGGTGGAGAAGAGCTAGAGCTGTGTTTCTGCTATTGTTTCACCTGTGTGCTGCTCAAAAACCTGTTCACGATGAAATGGAGAGTCCTCCTGAAACGGTGGCATGAAAAAATAATGGTTGCAGCATGGATGGAAGCAATCACTTGTGAAAAGTCCTGGCAGATGAACTGCATGTAGATTAACGTTGTCACAGGATGGTTTCTTGAAGTTCTCAGGACATCTTGGTGGTGTTTTATATCACAGGGCACCATATGGTCATGTGTCACATTCTCCATATTGACAAACAGATGTAGGTTAATTTAATATCTGTAGTTTTTCTGAATATGGAAACATGCCAACCTTCATCTAAATCAGGACTGAAGGCAACAAAATGATGAAAACTTGCAGCAAAACACTGGGAATTTAACCATGTTATTGGGTCTCCCCCTACCTACATTCACTGTTGTTGGTAATGCAAAGGTTCTTCTACAAGTTGGTTCTTAAGGCGGAACCCTGATTCCAGGACAGAACAGATTTTGGAAAAGCACTAAGAGGATAACCACATAAAACTAGATCATGTTTTTCCACTGACCTAGTTAAACTACTGGCTACTTTGTTGGTTTTAGTCAGGTTGAATGAAATTATTTTAAATTCTAGAACACTTCACATGTGATTATCCTTTTATTCTGTAGTAGACTCTGTCAGAACTAAATGTCAGATGGTAACACAGCTTAGCATAGTATGTCTCCTCGCCCTTTTAACTTCGGCAAGTTGGTTTGACATCTCCTTCGTGGTTTCTTTTCCGTCCCATCTTCCAAGGATGAATTATAAACCTGGATACAATTGGTGAAAAAAATGGCTTATTCTTTTAGAAACCTAGTTGTGAAAATCATGTTAAAAATCAGGTATATAATCTTTCATCTTGCGATGTTTACAAAATGAGCTTCCTGGAGAGAGCTGTATGAAGCCCAGTTCTAGTGCATATGAAAACAGTAATTATAGATCTACTAAGGTATTGGCTTATATTTCTGTTTGTGAACAGATTAAGCAATCAAGACACACAGCCTTATTCACCTAGTAGAAAGACAGTGCATTGGTTTGGCTTTCTCCAACTCTGTACTTGAAGCTAAGATTGTGGATGCACAAAAGTTGAGCTATTTATTTAAAGATAATATGCACAATAAGGAGACTGAGATTTTTTGCAAATAAGCTAAACTTTAATTGGTTGCATATGTAATGCAGTCCTGTGTAATTGTGACTTGTATGGCTTCGCAGCTGCACGAGAATCTCAACGACGGTGCCAAAGGATTAACTTGTGATGGTGATGAATGATCCAAACCTGCTGTAGGTTGAATGAGTGTTAGGTTGAGCTTGTCATGTGTGGGTTTCCTCTATGAAAGATGTATAATTAATGCAATTACATGGCAACATGATCCAGATGATGTGGTTTATGCAGCTGAAAGTATTCTTGAGGTTTAGCCTGCTCTGTATTTGTTGTTGTGTACTGGTACCTTTTTATTGACATGTTGTTTTCTCTAACCAACTCCTGTGATTGATTGATCTGACTGCTGCATCTGTCTCCCCCGGGGGTTTCAGTATGTTCATTGTTCACTTGTCTTTTTGTCGCCATAAAACCAAAGCGAGCGGAGCTGCTGGTTGTCTTAACGCTTCGTTTATGCCATGCAATGACTACAAACTGTGTTTTTACTGGGCCAAATGTCAACAGAGAGAAACATGCTGTAGATGAAGTCAACCATTAAACTAGCTTTCCCTTGTTTTCTCTGTTTGAGCTCTGATTAGGTATGTATTTGTAGTTGACTTGCGTTGGGTATTTGAATGCTACCTTGACATGTTTCCTTGCTTTTTTTAAGCCAACAGGCTAATCCTCTGCGGTGGGCTCCTTATCTCCCTCTTATCTGTCTGTGGTGCACTTTATTTCTTTTTCCTCACCCTCTACTGTATCACTTTTCCCTGCAAGGGCAACACTGGCTCCCCCAGACCTGCTCCAAAATGACCTGTCAGTAAAATCTGATCCTTTTAGAATGAGCAGGACCGGTCTTTTGCATGCCAAAGTCTCGTGGTCGGGGGCCAAATGTCCTCCCAGTGTCCTCCAACTCACCAACGGCAGCAAGAAAAGGTCTTCTAATATCTCCACAGTAACTCTAGATTCTGTTGACACCGACAAAGAAGGTTGCAACAGCAGAGGAGGTGCATGCGTTTCTGTCCAACTAAATCAGCAGCGTTTTTGAGCAGTGCGAATAGAGCTGGAATAGGGATGTGCGACAATCTCGGATCAATGCAAGCAAGAGCAAAATATGTCAGATTTGAGACTTTATAATGGAATGAGCATTGACAAGGAAGCCGAACCTCAGCCATTGGTGGAGTCTCTCGATCAGGAAAAATGGAAAATCATCATGTTTGGTCCCTGACAGACTGTTGAAAAGGAGAAAAGTGCATTTCAAAGCAAATAATCTGCACTTTTACTTTACAGTACTGCAGAATGGAACTGCATCAGTAACAAAACTGTTCACAATGTTTGACTTTCACCAGCTTGAATTGTGTATTTTATTTTTAAAATAAGGACAATACAGGTTTATCAGGTCAGAAAACCACTCCATCACATTAATCCAGTTTAATGTAATTTTGCTAGATTGTTCACTTTTTGTAAAGACTTCTTGTCCAATCACATCACTTGTGTTTGTAGTTGCCACACTGTAAGGAGTGAAATGATCTGTCCTAGAGTGAGCAGGAAGGTGTGATTTTGCTTGATAAGAGGGATAATGGCGCATATTTTCATGCAAAAAGGGAGAACCCTTTGTGTTGTGTTTGGTTCTAGACAAATGAAAAGTGCTGCAAAGCTAATGTCAGGTTCCTGTCAGCTCCACACAACTGGCCAGTCGTGCTGTGAAGTGGGTGTGAATTGTTGCAGATAACGGGCGACACAGCACAACATTACGATGTTGGAAAGGTGTTTGGTTTTTGGACTCCTTTACAGCATAGATCATGTGCAGGATGCTTGTTATTCGATTTTAACACAAACAATCTTAGTTTATACATTCTTGCGTTGCCTTGTTTGTGGCACACGGGTCCTAAATCCAGTTGTCAGATTTACTGATTCGCACCGGCTCCTATTTGATTACCCTATTGATGCGAGATGTTGGCAGCAGCGTTGATGGTGAGGGAAGGTAAGAGCAACTGACAAGGACGCTCAGCGAAGCACCAAGGTCCTTGTGTCATATACACCCTGCACCATGCCACCACTTGCTGCTGAGCTCTTCAGAAAACTGCCTCCTCAGACTCTCAGTATTAATAGGCGTTTTGAACTAATCTTATTAGAGGCGCTTGGATAAAAATAGATTGCGGAGTAGACCACTGAACACTATTGTAGATGTGTATGTATTTGTACAGGAGGAAGTGGACGACAGGACACCTGAGGGTTAATGGTATTGTAGTAAAACTCCAGCATAAGCAAAAAAAAAGACCATCAGTGCAGGGAAGTGCCAGATGTGCACGTTGTCACTTAACAGGTGGATTCCTACTTTTTTAATGTGATTAAATCTACTTACTGGCAGAATAAAAAACATATAAAATGGATGGTGAAGTAAAGTTTTTACCGTCCCATCTATCATCATGTCTAACATGGCTTTGCCTTTTGCCATAAATATGTCAACTGCTGTCAAATTAAGTACCTGAGCACCTTAAGTGAGTTGACAAGTAGAAGCCGTCTCATTATTTAATTCAGTGACATGACACAAGGTATTTGTGACCCAGTAAATGCGAACGTGACTAATATACAGCATGTTGTGTGTACGCTTTGAAGCTTCACGCTTGCCTGTTTATCCACATGATGTCTCGGTGGGTGAAGGATCATGAGGTTTTTAAGGTTCAGTAAATCACAGGGAAGATAGACGACCATGTGTCCGGGCCCGTTCTTATGTGATGTAAAGTGATGTATTGTGGAGACAACATATACGCCGTGAGCTATGATGCACTACACTTGGCTGCACGGCTCCGAGCTTCACTACATAAAAATTGCAGTTTCCTGTGAAGGGAGAACATGAAGTGATGATTTGTGGTCTTGTTGCTGTTCTTTATCCCCTTGAGTGATAAATATTAAGTCAAAAATATTCCTATTATAGTTTACTCTCACTGCAAATACGGTTAACCTCAGTGTTAAAGGTCTGGTTTGAGAAACCTACACACTTGTTTGCAGTAAAAGAAGAAAAACACATCTCTATTCTAAATCAAGTGAATGATAGTGAGGAGTAAGGCTTAATCTTCTAGACACCACGAATATTTGTACAAAATCTCATGGCAATCCAAATAATAGTTAAGGTATTATTATATAGTTTAGACCTTGGGTGGATCGGGTGTCATACGTAGTGCTTTTATAGGTGCTGACCAAATTACATCTGACTTACAAAGTGCTGACTCATATTAAATCAAGTAGTGGGTGGAACATAGACTATATTTAAAAAAAAAAAAAGAACAAACCTCTGTGATGTCATTAACAGGTTTCTTTAACAGATGTTTTAAGGATCAGTGAAGTGACATAAGTTGTCACCACCTTAGCAGTTTGTGATTCGGACTAATCCAAAAATATGCAAAGAGGGAGAGCCTGAGTGGAGCTGAAGTGGATCATCCACACCTCTGGTCCTTGGACTGTCCTCTGACTGCACCCACCAGTCACCAGACCACTAAATGATCACACCCTTAGTTATGTATAACTTTAAGCATTAATACAGTTTAAACAGCTGAAATGTATAAAAATTCACCCTGAGTAGTTGTCATAAGCAGGGACTTTACTACAGATTCAGTTCAAATGTATTTAAAAAGCACCAATTTGCAGCATATATTGTCTAATAGCATTTAGCATAGTAAGCTGAAGAGACCAAAGGGTAGTGAAGAGACTACAAAGACCAACACCATTGCTTTGTACCATCACATGTATTTCTGCTGGGCACTTTAACATGGGGAACTATGGGGACTGATTCACTTTTGGAGCCAACCTCAAATGGCTGTTTTAGGAACTGCAGTTTTTTTGTTTTGTTTTTTAGCACACCTGTGTTTTGCTTTGTTTTTCAGCCCCAAAAGGGTTGACACTTGGGGAGGAAGATTTGTTGTTGGCTTTCCTGCTGTAGACAACATTAAATCTGACTTCAAAAACAGTTACAGTTAACAGTAGAATACCTCTGCTCAAATTTGTCCAAAACTGACACAAGTTCATTTTAATAAGTTACTCTCTCTAGCATATAAGTAGTCTAGTGTTGCCTTTCCTAACTGTGACAGAGAGACTTCTGGTTTTGTAGCTGCAGATGTGCCTTAAAACAAAAATGTATAAGTGTGAATGCAACATTAGGCTAAATGTTTTTACTCAGGCCTGGTTTGTAGGCCTACTAGGCCTTCACTGTGGTTTAACACTGCAGCAATCGAAAGTGGAGGTGATGGGATGCCTTCAGAATATTGTTTGAATTGGGCCTTAATTCTCATCACAGGGCAATGAACACGATACACGTGTATAACTATTATACTAAAATCTGGGTCTGTATGACTGATTATAGTAACTTGATCTCCTCTGTTAGCATGCAGTTCACAGTGACAGTGAGCTAGTAATCTTACTTCTAACACACAGTAGCACCCACTGCACCTACATTACACCCAGATTACAAAGTCCAGTAAGTCGATTGAAATATTTACAGTGGGGCACCTTATATATGGTGATGTATCATAATTATTTTAAGGAAGTGTGAGTGTGCTGCTCTAAATACTGAATTTGGCCTTGTTTTTTTTTCCAACTCAGATTATATTTTTGTTACAGAGAGAGTAAAGTACATTAGAAAGGTGTCATAGGGTACTGGTGCTAAATTTCTGATTCTGTTATTGGTTTGAATGTGAATTGCAAAATGGTGCACTGAAACGACAGACCAGCGTTTCCTTCCCTAGAGCCACACCGCTAGCATGGTGATAAATCACATAATTGAGTCTTGCTAACTCTTCCAGAAATGGCACATGACTACACCACAAATTCACTGCATCTTAAATCATAAAAGGCTCAAAATCATGTCCTGGCATTTCTTTTGTGATGCTATTCTTTCTGGGATAGGACCTGATGCAATAGCTGCCTATACCTGCATGCTTGTTTAGAGGGCGCCTTAGGACTTAATGTGTTAATGTAAGTAAGCAGTGCAGCAAAAAGTAGTGCAGCGACCAGAACAAAAATCCTTGCTGGCTTCCTGCCCACCAGCCAGGTACTGCTACCTTGTAATGCATTCCCTGGTGATAGATTGAAACTTCACCCACGTTTACCCGAGTGTGTGGTACACTAACCTCTGTAACTCGATGGGTTTTCTCGAAACTGAAAGAAAAGAAATACCCATACACAGTAGTAATGCAGAAATTATTGCAATGGTTGAGATGTTTCCATTCAGACAGGGACAATAAACTTCAGTTCTCGCAGTTGTAATGTTTCTTTTTTAATCTCTTGTGAGTTCTTTTAATAAACAGGGTCACAGGCCCGAAGAGCAAAGGAGGAGAAAGCCACAACGGTTGCATAAAGACTGTAAAACCACACAATGTTCTACATGTGAACTTGTGTCGAGTGCAAAGTGATGACTCGTCACTTCAATCTCAGCTATTTGAAGTCAAATGGCTCTTAGTGAGGAGGCCTTAGTTAGGGCTGGAAAAGCATTAACTATTCATCAGTGTGTAATGCTAAAAGAAACAATACGGTGAAATATTCATAAAAGAATTGTCGTGGCTCAGGAAAAAGTGTTATTTATTGATGCAAGTGCATGTGATGGAAATTGGGGGAAAACGGTCCTGTGATGGCAGAACGTGCTTCTGAAATAGTCTACAAAGAGTATTTCAGCTGCTCTGGCCTTGTTTCTCACAGCTCCGGCTGTCCCACATTCTCCGTACAGTCGGCAGCTCTGCTTAAAAGCCAGTGCTAGCTTGTCTTTTGTTATCAGTGATGCTGCACTTGCTAAGAGCTATTTGTTTGAAGTGAGCCTGGGCAGACATGACCTCTGTAATGAATAAGTGAGCGGCCTGTCCAGACCTGGAGGTCCCACCTGCTGTCCTACACACACAATTACATCGTGCTTAGATGATCCGTATTTGATGATTGTGTTTTTTTTCTGGTAAGCATTCTCTCAACTCTTCTCCTAAATGAATGAATTCACTACTGCTATCACAGCACAAGGCTTGCAGGAAGCTGGTGTTAAATGTGTGTGTGTGTGTGTGTGTGTGTGTGTGCGTGCGTGCGTGCGTGTTCATCTGCAACTGGACTACAGAGGAAATGCTGACAAGTCAAACCGTTCAGGGTGTTCTGTGTGCAGAAATCTGTGTGCAGCAGTTGTACATTCTTCTTTGTGTGCTCCTGTGTCCAAGCAGCCCTTTCTTTTTTTTTTTGTTTTTTGTTTTAAATTCCACCTGTGTTTTCTCACTGTGAGCCACCTGTGCTCACCTGGGATTCATTCAACACCTTGTTGCTTTCGTCGAGTCCGTCATCTCCCCTGGTCACACCACTCACACACAAGTTTGCTCGTGCACGTACACAAACTCATTGCTTCTAATTCTGCTCCTAATTGGAGAACCGTCGTTTCCCACCCGGAGTCAAGTCTAGACTTGTTAGTGCTTGGGAAATAATAGAAGGTTTATAATTTGCTGTGGGTCAATAATTGTGTGTGTGTGCAGTATATGAGCGTTTCTATTCTGGTATGACTCACGGATGAAATGCACACTTATGATTGCAGTTTTATGAACGTGTTTCTTGCCCTCTCTTCCCACATCCATCGTCTTTAAGTCTGAATGAAGCTCTGTGATGTTTCCCAGTGCTTTACTGCTATTCCATAAGGAACTGCTGTCTGCAGTGAGCACTTAAAAACGGTCTGTCTCAAAATACACGTTGAATATAAAGCACATGTTGTACAGCTCTCACAGGTTTGTTAGGAAATAAATACATGTGTGCGCATCCATGTGTATATGTGTGCACAGGGCGAGCTGCGCCTGCCTGGTACAGTCGAATACAGTACAGCAGCTGTTGCTTGCACTCTGTCCTGTTGAATTTATAATGGTTTTACCTCCCCTCCTGCTTCAGAACATGGAACAGGAAGCACTTTTGCAGCCTGTTGTGGGTACAGACGCATGGTAGAGCTTAAGTAACAGTAGGGAAGTAATGTCCAAACCAGAGGCCGTGTCCGTGATGTGTTTTGTGGCATACAGGCAAACCATTATTAAATGTGATGACTTCACAGTATGCAAGGAGCAAAGCAGGGATTATTATTTATGTGTGTGGGAGAACATTTATAGAACTGCGGTTTCTTCTGCGAAGTGGCAAATCAACCCAGGACCACATCTTTCATGTTCTATTCACTCCTAGTTTCTGATTGTGTTCAGTTTGTATAATAATAAGAAATGTAAGAAATTATCATACAAGAGATGCTATATTTTCCTGAGACTGCATTATACGTAATGGAAATGGAAAGTTGTTTATTTAAAATATTACAGTTAGTCATGTCAGTGGTGTGCGCAGAAACGGTTTCCTAGTCAACAAACAAAGAGTTATGATGCTTCATTCAGCACACTTAAACATCATGCATTTAAATTTGATTAATATTTATAATAATTTTATTTTATTGTCCCAGTGGAGGAAGTAAACTATCACTTTGTTTGCTCATTGGGACATTACACTCACCATACCTGCATAACATGATGCGCACTACATATCAAGAGTGCAGAAACACAGCTGCAGTCGCTTTGTGTTAATAGACATGTACTGAAGCTGTTCACACATGTATGTACAGATGCACATGCATGTGGGTGGCTTTTTTTTTTAAAAAGAGAATAAAATGTAGTCACTAGAGATGTTAAAAAATAAGATGAAATGGACTGTGTAAAAAAAGATGTTACTAAGTTGCTATATAGCCCTACCTTTTGATATACAACTATGAGCCAAAACATTAAAACTACATTGTGCCTTCAGTTCTTTTCTAACCCACTGGACCACAGACTCTAGACTTCTGAGTATTTCCTGTGGTGTCTGGTACCAGGACGCTGGCAGCGGATCATTTAGGTCTTTTGGGTTGCAGAGTAGGGCCTCTATGGATCAGGTTTATTGTGGTGCATTCCAAAGATACTTGATGGGACTGGGATGTGTTCGGGTTTGCAGGTCTGGTCAGGGCATTAGGGTCCTGGTCATGTTCCTCGTTCCTCCCTGAGCAGTTTTTGTGGTGTGGTTCATTGTCCTGCTGGTGTCATGGAGTGCTGCTTGGTCTGCAATGATGTTTTCAGTGCATGAAACATGTCAAACCCCAGGTTTTCCCATACAGTGCTGCATTATGATGAGATAATTAATGTTACTTTCTTCATCTGTGCGTGGTTTTAATGTTGTGACTGATCAGTGTAATATTAACAAATTGAATATGGGCTTACTGCATGAGTGACTTGCAGTTTGTTTTGCAATTTAATATGACCGCAATAGTCTTTTCTGGTTAATAACGAATATATTACAATGCAATGTATGTTACAAAACTGTCTATGATCAGGCCTTAAATGGTCAATGTCGAAAAAGTGTTTTGCTTATTGGGACACTAATTCACTTGAAATGTTTGGCTTTTTAAAATTATTATGAAATGATCTAAATGTCATTTTTTTTTCCTGGCATGCCTACAACGTAGCATAACAAATTTCTCAGAGCCCTGTTTAATTGTGGGGTATTTATGTTTGTACTTTAGATAGAAAAAAAATACTGAATTAATTAAAGCTAATTGTTTTTTTATGGCTCGTTTGTCTTGAACTCAAATCAGCGTCGTCTCCTCGCCATCCATCACAGCAAAAAGAAGTGGGTGTTTGGCTTAGACGTCCGATTTATCACCAATGACTGTTGGCAACCAGGAAATGTACCGAGGCCCCTGTTGGTCCAAGTAGACTGTGTTGGCCGAAGTTAGCCTCATCCTAATTGACTAACATGAAGGTGAAAACTGTTAATGAAAACTGCATGAAACATGAAACCTGTTGCTGTGTGTTGACATGTAAACTGGCTATGATGATTTTGATTGGATTGTGTAACAAACCAGCCAGTTACACTCTGGATTGATGGTGCAAACAGCCTCTTTTAGGTGTGGAGCTACACACACACACACACACACACACACACACACACACACACACACACACACACAAAGAAAAAAAGAGTGCAGACAATACATTCAAATACGGTGATAAACGCAGGTTGTCAGCTTGTGTTTTTTTTTTTACCTGACAACTCAAACTTTCTGTATAGCCAGTGTGTCTGTGTCTTTGTTTCCTCTATTTTCTTGAAGCACAACACATTCCAAACAGATCTCTAATGCAAGGATTTAAACATTGCATAGTATTAGCTTCTGTATTTCTCAACATTATAAACGCTCAGTTGATTGTAATGCAAACTGTTACTGCTATATATAACATAAATTTCAACAGGGCACTAAAAATGATGAAAGGCTAGTATATAGCTAGTGGTCCTTATGCCTATTCAGTGTTGTACAGCAACAGAATCATACTTGGTGTTAAAACTAAAATAAACACTGTTGCTCATTTTGCAGAAACTAATTTCCTGTCTGGATGAGTTATTAAGTGTCTCCTGGAAACTACATGTGTTCTGCTTTGGTTTGGCAGAACTGCAGTGTTTCTAATGTTGTGCTGTCAAAGCGATGTTGTGTGTCTTATTTTCTTCTTGTTTTGTGGGGTAGTGTAATTCTGTACAGTAAGTTTATGCCCATAAGATGAACTTTATTAATCATGAAGGAAGTTTTTTTTTTTTTTTTTTGCCAGATATTGCTCAGAAAAAACTAAATGGAAATGCAGTGCTCAGTAGAAAAGCCATAAGATATTACAACACATTACTGGAAGTAAAATAAATGAGCTAAAATGCTGGCAATAATACTCAGATAATAAGTAATATCACACATGATAATGAAACATTACAGGTGAAACTGAAATATTGCACCTGAAAAATGCAATATTCCACATTACATTGGGATGTTGTACATGAAAACGAAATATTGCACATAAAATTAAATAAAAAATGCACATGAAAATGAAATGTTACACATAACACTGAAACTGATATTACACAAACTATTGAGAAAAGTTATATATTTAGAAATATCTAATAAACCATGCTTTCCCATTGCAGTAGAGTAATTTCATTGTGCATTAGCTTGCAACCCACTAAAGATAACACAAGTTTCCAGAGGGCACCTGAAGTACACTAAATGTGAGTAAAGGTGGAGCACTCTCTCAGCAGGGTGGGATGTTTCTTTATGCTCCTCCTGCATGTGCATGTCTCAGAGACAAAGAGAGAGCCGACAAGTAAAAAGGGGAAAGTGTTTTTCCACTAATGCTTTTGTGTGCATTTCCTCGATGTGTGTGTGCGTGTGTGTCAGCTCGAGTTCGTTCACGTATGTACTTAATCTAACTTGAGTACGTGTGTGCGCTTGTTCGCTTGTGTCCTACATCAAAGTGTAGTAGCCATGCAGTTTGTCTGAGAGCACGTTTCATTTCAGTATTTATGTGAGTGCGTGCTCTGTGAGTTATAGTGGTGGAGGGAGGTTCTGCCTTCAGATACAAATGGCATCCATCCAGACTAGAGCACTGTAGCTCTGATTAATCTGTTTCAGTGCAGATTCTCCCCACAGCAAAGCCACCACACCGCACTGTCTACTCAAGCATTTTGCATTCATCTCCTCCTTCTCTTTGTCTGAACATGTGCATTTTTCGACATACATGTTCATGCATATATGTACAGTCATGTGCAAAATGGACTTTATTAGATTAGATGCTCTAGATTAGATTAGATCCATCGTGCAGGTCATGCAGTGCTGCCACGGAGGCATCTGACTGGTCCAGAATCATTCTGCAGCACGGGACAAAGAGCCCAAGCATACAGCCAGAGTGATAAAGAACTGTCTTCAGCAGCAAGAATAAGGAGTCTTGAAACACATGACAGGAAGTTAATTGATAAATGAAAACAATTTACAACATTATTTTTGAAAGTATCCACAGTTTAATGTTGGTGCTTGTAACATTTGCATAGCACTGTACATGTGAGACGGCTTGTTTACAGTCTCAACAATAAAAAAAAAGTCCTAATATGATAGGTTTTCCTCGTTACATTACATTTGTGTTAATGTAATTAATTATTTTTAGAAGTTTTAGGGTTTAAAATTAAGCCCATAGGTGATGTTTCCTGATTCATCAGTCGGTTGAGGTGACAGTTTTCAGTCATTCAGTCATAGTGCACTTTTACTTTAATGTTCCTCACGGTTTTATTCAGATATACCAACATCAGTGATGGAAAGAGCCATGGAATGCACTGGATAAATGCATGACGTTTGCCATACCTGCCAGATCGGCCACTGCATCATGTGTTGTAGATTGTGTGAGGTCAATTTTCTGACTACAGCTGGGTGAAAGAGTCTGAGTGTGTTCCAGGATACTTATTTTGGTCATCTTATTGTTCTTTAGGGTGTTCTCCACAATCCACGATCATGCTTCTTTATGAGCTGAGCAACTCTCAAAGATGCACAAGAGACGTTAGACAGGACTGTCACATTTCCTACTATGTGTAGTTGTTCTATGTCTGTACATTGTAATGTCGTGCATGTCTGTCCGGGAACGTGACTACAAACACTTTAGAAGTGTGAAAATGGTAGAAGTGAATGTTACTTTTCAATTTTGTGAGATGGCCATCTTAATGTTTTTGGAAAAGTGACCACGGAGCTCCTTCAGACATGATGCCAGCATGTTCTAATGCCGCCAATGAATGGAAAGGAGTGCATGTCTGGAAGCAGTGGTGTTTTTCTCAGATTTCTGAACATACTGCAGGCTTGTTCTGCCTTCACATTTGCATATTGTGATCTAAAATTACTTGTGAATTCCTTTTTGTAATTCAAGTAGAAAACTTGGTGCATTTATTCTAATAAAATCTGTGTGGTTGCTTGTCTTGGCAGATTAGTACAATACTCACTGTAGGTTCCAACTAATAAAGCTGTCAGCCTGACAGTCTGACAATCCCTCTCTTGGTAATCGACATAAAAGGAAGTCCACGGGACCACTCAGTAAAGTTGAACTGTTTATTTTAACTCGCACAAAACAAAAACTTGGTACAGAAATGATTATTCTCCCTCCCCACATTTTCCAAAAGAAGGGAAAACAGAGGTCAGAAAATGATGTGGCTCCACACTCTTTGTGCAGACTCACTAGCCACACCTCCTCCTAACCCTCCCTTCCTGGGAGGCAATGATGAAGCCACCTATTCCCATATAATGCAAAGTTATTTTAATGGGATTTTTAACTTTAGAAGTTGATGTCCACAATTTAGGTGCAGGAAATCAAATGAATAACTTCCTGTACTGCACACCACCACACTGCAAAAACTGCTCAGGGGATTGATCAAGGAACGTGACCAGGAGTCCAATGCACTGACCAGTCCTCCAAACTCCACAGATTTCAATCTAATCAACTGTAAAAATGAATTATTTATACATTATTGTTCTACTATAAACTTAAATGACTGTGTTCTAATCATTTAACATCATCTGAAATGCATTAAGGCTGTTAAACTCACAAAGTCTATGTCAGGGATAATAATAAATAACCAGGATTAATAAACAATTACATTTATCTCTTGAAATGAATAACCATTAAAGCTACCATAGCTTATTTTTCTTTGAAATTATTCATTTTCTAATTAACTGAGACATACCCAAGGGAATTTATTGCACATTTATTGAATAAATAAAACAACTTATTATATAATTTTTAGTGCAAATCTTTTTTTTATTGTCCATCCATCCATTTTCTTCCGCTTATCCAGGGTTGGGTTCACTGCAACATATACTCAAAGATTTTGAGCCTGACATGCTCTTTGAAAGTATTTTAACTCTCATACTATGTTTTTTTTTTGTTTGTTTGTTTGCTTAGGAGAGTTTTTGGTGTCGAAGAGGTTTTAGTCGATGGATTAAAAATGTTAAGAAAAAAAACCTGGGTTCATTTGTGGTTAATTTACTGATGCATTAAAGCCATTTTTGGTCATCAAATGGTAAAAAATAACAAGAAAATGCATGGATGACCTTTATTATATCTGGAATTAATGCTTATTGTCCTGTAGAGCTGCAAGTTGTTGTTTTTTTTCTTCATACTGGCTGATTTTGCTTAATCAGACTATTGATGCTTCATTTTAGCCCAGAGTTTAGTTCACTAAACTCTGGGATTTTGCAGAGTAGAACAAGTATTTGGCATGTGAGAATCAGAGTATCAATTAAACTTCAAAAAACCTGTGTGTCTCCTTTAATTCAGTGGTTTAAGTAAAGAGGCACCGGTGAATCCAGTGCATTCCAATCCTCTGTATAATTCCACTGTATACCTTCCTTCTCATAGCTCCTCTGTCATTCATTCTCTCTGCTACATACACAGGAACACCGTTAGCCCAGCTCTATTTTCTCTCCGCTCTCTATCTCCCCCGCTCTTTTGTGCATATGGAAACTCTAAGAATAGCCATGTCACCTGATGGGCCCGATAATGCTGTATTGATGCCAGTCCTACGCTGCCCTGGGTCAGAGTCTGTGCTGCAGAATGAGTGAGTGAGTGACTGCTCAAGTGCCTGCACATCTGTGTGTGTGTTTCCCACCAGGAAGCAGGGGATCAGTGGGTTGTTGACATCCACAGTCCTGTTCTGCAGGAGCTTAGTCACCCGGGGGGGACACTGTGTTGCTGATTAGTGCAGCTAGACGTGAGGGGGGTGGGAGGGACGCAGGACTTGTACCTCCTTCTCTTTGTCCTACCTTTAACCCTCTTCCATCTCAATCTTCTACCCTACTCCCTACCTGCCTCTCTCCTCCTTTCAGTCTTCCCCGTCTCTCTCTGTTTAGTCATGCCTCGCTAACCGACAGCTTTCCACTCCTCTTTCTTCTCTCTGAGTCACTCGTCAATATCTTTGTGTACACTTAACCTTTCCACGTTTTCCTGCGCCTCTCGCCTCCCTCCGCTGATCACACACTGGATCTTCTGTGATGACACATGTGGTTTATTCAGTGGAAAACACTGTGTACTCTGGCTGTGTGCGATGCTATCGGAGAGCCAGAGAGAGAAAAATGGGTGAAGGATGGAGAAGCCGAGGCAGAAAGAGACAGTTTGCATTCTTTGTCCTCATAATCCAGCCCCATATTTTCAAAGACAGTATTTGAGTCATAGTTAATCTTAAGCTTTCCTGGAAGGCAGAGACTCAGACCTGAGCTAATATAATAATTCCCGGGCCTGCTCTTTCTCACAGGAAGAAACATGATCTCATTTTAGTGTGCCATTTAGAGTACAAGTGGAGTTCGCTGGAAATAAGACGTCCGCCACTGACCATGATTATTGTGGTGCAGAAAAAAACCCCACCCTAGTCTAAATGGCACAACATATGACTAAGATATCCTCAGTTTAACCCTCTAGACCCCAAAACCGGCTGTTGGCTTTGATAGGATTTTCATATTTCCGACAGTGTTCTCCTATTCTGTTGAAAAACTTGACCAAACCCATGCTGGATATTGTGTTATTTCATCACAATCTCTATATCATACAGGTCTGGTTTAAGAATTTACCAAAAATAAATAGCTGAGCCTATTCAAATTCTGAAAACTAAATATTCTACACTCTTCTGCACAACTGTGAAGCCCTTTAACTGTGATTTGGCTGCAACAGGTGCATGACAAAAACATCAGGGACTTTTCAGCTGGATTAGGTTGAACTGCAATGTTTACACAGAGTAGATAGAGAGGAAGTCACCATTCTTTTCCAGTGTTGGTAGCACTTGTGGGCACTTTGAAATGTGTTGGACATGTTGGTTCCAGACTTTTGTAGCTTAACCCTCCTGTTGTCCTGCAGGTCAAATTGACCCGTTTTAAAGTTTGAAAATGTGGAGAAAAAAACTATTTTCACTGTGATGTCCACATTTTCAACATTTTTGGGAAATTTTTTAAAAATTTTTTTAGTGGGGAAAAAAGAAAATAGAAGTTTTACTGATATATATGTAATCACTTTAGATATTTTAAGTTTTTTTGGGAAGATTTTTACTAATTTTTTGCAAATATTTACAAGAATTTTCTTGCCAACTTTGGGGGATTTAAAAAAAAAATTTAAGGGAAACTTTTAAGGAATTATTGGAATTTTCTTCCTGAAAGTTTTGCAAATTTTCAGAAATTTGAGGAATTTTTTTTGCTGAATTTTAAAAATTTTTTTCAGACAAGGAAACCATATTTTTTGGTGCCCGTAAATGAGGACAACAGGAGGGTTAAAACAAAAGTCAAGGAAATGTACGTTTTTTTGTTGCTCTTTTTAAATAGAATTTATAGCATTATACTTGTGTTATCCTACACAGAAGACATTTTTTAATTCTCTCTACTTCTAGTCATTGTGTTGTTTTCATAGAGGTGAGCAAAAAATTGCAAATACTCTGGGTTCAGAGAGTTCAGTGGTTTAAGTATACGTCATTTGTCTGCTTGTGTAGAGGTGTGTGCTTGCAATTCACAGTACAAAGTGGTATATCCAGATCCTATGACATACAGCACATTTTTATCTCGGCAGCACTTTCTGGATAAGTTGCTGTTGTTGTTATTGCCATGCAAAATCTATCTAGTACTGCCATTAAAATGGATCAAAATCATATTTCTTCTCCACAGGAAGGTTATGTCACAGGTGGAACCTGGCAGCCAGAACCAAAGTAAACCTGCAGACGGCTGCTAAAGGCTACAGCAGTCGTACCGTGATGATGTTGGGAATGTGTGGCACCAAAATAGCAGAAAAAAAATCTGAAATTTATTAAATATTTACTTCAATTCATAATTTACCTTGTTTTTATTCAGAAATTGTGATGAGCATTGTTGCCAGTTTCTGATACTGAACTGTGTGACATAATGTGGGCAGTAAAATGCCCAATAGACAGAATCGCTGATAAATAAACTAGATTGTCATTTTCAGTCCTGCCCAATTTCAAAGCAGAATCTTTCGTCTGGCAGACTTGTCCTTATTTCCTCCTGTGCTAGAGTTAACTCGCTGGAAACGGTTAGTAAGCTTGTCCTCACGCTCTAAAAACACACCGGATTGAAAATAAGTTCAAGACACCAACTGCTTCTGTTTTCAGAAAACGCTACTGGAGTTAGAAGTCCTCTTGCAGTGGCAGCGAGCAGTGCTGCAGCCATCACTGGTGTTTTAGCCAGCGGTACAAACTTGTCATGTGTGTTATTCCTCCAGATTCCAAGTGAAGTGAGTGTTGTCTAATTATGACACAGTGCAGTTAGTGTGTGTCACTCTCCCTAATGATAAGTGACTGGACACAGAGGATAGGCCTTGTCATACACCCCGCATGCTTTATTCATGTCGACCGTACAAGGAAACTGCATCGGGGCGGACAAGTAGGTTCTGGCTCGAAATGAGGAGAGAAGTGTCATTTTGGGGAAGGGTGGTAGGGGAGGCAGCCCATTTTCTTCAGCCTTTAATAATGCAGCGTATGTTGTCGCTGTTGTTTGAAACATTTAAATTGGCAATATTCCAGGCTCATTTGTTGTTTGGCTTACATAATTTAACCAAGTAACTTTGGCAGATACAAATGTTTGTTAACCTGCAGTATATACTGTTCAACAATGCATCACTTTGGGAAGGAATTGTGTCAGAGAAACACATAGGAAACAGTCGTCTTCAAGAATGTAGCTTTTCATATCCATCATGCACCAGTGAGCGTTATAGATTAACCTCTGCACTTCAGGCAATACTGCAACATATACTCAGAGATTTCAAGTCTTTGAAGCTATTTTATAAACTCTTGAATCAAGTTTTTCCTGCATAGAAGAATTTTTGAGTACCAAAGAGGTACTCTGGTTTAAAAGCAAATTTTGGTTCATCAAATAGTCAACAATAACAAGAAGATGCATAGATGTCTTAAAATGAGGTAACAAACATCCCTAACCTTTACTGTTCATGGACTTCATGCTTATTGTCAGTTGCCCTCAAAACACTCATTATTATTAATGAAAAAACACGTATACCAATTTTAAAGAAGCTATCACTTCAAAGGCCATACATGAGCCAAAAATTACATTCTTAAACAGCTAAACTACATTCTCAGTCGCATTCTGAGTATTTTCTACTTGATGTGATGTTTCACAAATCCGTGCCTCTTATTGTATTGCTTTCCAACTGCTCCTTTTCAGCAAATCAGTCATATATTAGATAGACTATAGTGGAGAAACGTTAAACATATTGTGAAAGGTTTGTATTTTGAACAAAAGCACATTTTCCCAAACTTAACCAAGGAGCTTAGTTTTCCAAATCTAACCAATCAGCAAATGAAAGTTAAACTTGAGTCCATAATTAATGGTCACATATGGAACATGAACCCCTGGCTGAATGCAGGAGTGATATCTCTCTTTCAAAATGCCATTGATGATGCAGTTTAATTGTACAAGAATGCATTTTTTGGAGACAGGGTTGCCCACATAATCACAAAGGTATTTTCATGTGCTGATTAGAGCTCTTCTCTGACTATGACTTACTCGAGGGCCGTGGTTCAGGTGGTAGAATGAGTCGTCCACTAATAGTACGGTTGGTGACTCGATCCAAAGCCCCTCCATATGCTGAAGTGTCCTTGGAAGAACTTCGAAGTGCATCCAATGGCAAGCGAACACGTTGCATGGCAGCTTTGCCATTACTGGTGTGTGTGAATGAGAAATTCTGTACATTGTAAAGCCCTTTGTAGAGCCTAGTTATGGTTAAAAGGTACTGCATAAATGCAGGCCATTTAACTGAAAAATATCTGTCTAAGTGTACTACGCCTCTCGTAACGTAGAACGTTTTTTTCCCACAATTGTGGCCATTGTTGACAATCAGCTACTCACTGTTTGTTCCCTATTATTGCATTTTCCCATCTTTGCGGTAAAACAAAATCAGATTTAATTTTCTAAACCCCAAGTGTTCCTGTTGCATTTCTACTCACTACTGGTCTTGTATCTCTAAGGAAACAGCACAACCATAGCCAGAAGCAGAGAACTCAAAATGCCTTTTGTGAAGGATAACTAATCATCAGCAAAAAAAACCCAAAAGGTGCCCTTCGATTACTTGAAAATAGTTGGTATCAACATGTACAACATTTTTCCTGGTGTCAAAAATATTGAAAAAATGTGAGTCTACATACTGGAGATATTTTACTGCTTACATTTGTAATTTCTTTCCATACTTGTCTGTATAAACACAGCCTGCAGTTACATACATGCATACATTACATACATTGCATTGACATTCACATATATAATATTTAACCTCTTTTTAAAAGTATGTAATATATTTTTGGTGTTCAGTCACATTTCCACGTTTGTTACTATAAAACATACCTAGTCATATTTTCAATCAGTCTACTAAGCCTTTGTTGTTTCAAACTGTTGCCTTTCTTAAATATTTTAACATTCCCAAGGCTTTTTCCTGTACATCAGTGGCAAATGTGCTAAACTGCAACAGACCATATTTACATGACAGCTACTGCTAGCAACAGTCCTGGTTCCACTGCCAGTTAAAGTCTCCCCACAGACCAGTGTCTTTTGTTTGAACCCCTTTTGTTGTTTGTTTTTTCCGACAGTCCATCTGTTCTTCTCTTTACCTTGTTGTTGTCTCCGACTACATTTGCAATTGTCCAGTTATGCTTGTCTTTAATACCTTCCTCCCTTTAACTCCTGACCTCAGCGTCTTCTATGTATCAGATGTGTTTTTGCCACATCACCTCTGAGCTGATGAATGCCAGGTATACCAGATTGCTGCTGAGTTAACTGACTAGCCCTCTGATTCTGTACACTCTCTCCTGCTGTAAATGTGGATCTTTGGTGTTAAATGGCCAGAAATCCCACACACACATGAACATGCGGCCCTGCATACATGCATACAAACTGTTTATCAAACACGACACGTGAGCAAAGATGTTCTGAGACTGAGCCAACTCAAAAGATATCTTTATGTTCTTTATGTTGCAGTATAATAGGACTAAACCGTGGGTGTCTTTAACATGCAGCTAAATTAGCCTCAATGCATCCTGTGTCCAACAGAGACCTTGTTTTTTTTTTCAAGTTATACAACTTAACATCCCATATTGCCGCGTTTGTAAGTGATAAATTCACAGATGATCAGGTGCCATTTTCCCACCCTGTGAGTCAGCTCTCATCATGTTCCAGGAGGTGAGAAGCCTTCCCAGCATTACAGACACAACAGTTGCAATCACCTCCCCTAAATACCTCATTCACTGACAGAAAGTGGCGCCCCTGGATGTCTCCGACAGACTGCGACTCCACAGCAGATGATTCACTGACACTGTATCACCACTGGCTAGGTTCTCTGTGTGTTCAGGAAGGGTCTGTCTATCATGCAAAGGCAGTAAATTAACCATTAACCTGTTTTGCCGTCATCATGGCCAACGGAGAACAGATGGTGTTGTCAGAGGATCTTGTAGCGGTGATATATTTTTAATGTGATGTAAGTGCTGAGGCTGAAGGGAAGAAAAGAAAAGCTGGAGCCGGCCCTAGTTAGTCAGGTAGACTTTTGATCCTCATGGTCATCCTTACATTGTGGCTTCACTAGTGAAAGAAATGTCAAGATTAGCAGTTAGCTCGACGGTTCACGCACTGTCTGTTGATGTCCTCAGCTGACATTAATCTAGCTTTTGTAACTTCTTTGTTTGAGAGGGGAAACGTTATAAAAAGCACACAGAAGTATATGCTAAACCAGCCTTTAATTCCACAAAACGATCCTAATGCAAGGACCATTTACAAGCTTTTGTCCTGAGCTTTCAACTGCAGCACATGGACTTCATCAGTGAATGGATGTGGATGCTCAGTTGCCACGGAAACAGATGAAGTGCCTTTGTTCAGTTTAAACATAGAAAGTAATCATTTGACAAAACAGTCCCAACTCAAGGTGCCCTTACTAGCTTTCTTCGAGAACTTTCAACTGCATCATACAGGCTTCAATGGTGAATGGATTTGGATGCTCAGTTGTCATGGAGATGGATGAATCACAATAACGGGAACACTTGTAATGCCTTAGTTCAGTTTAAACATAGAAAACAGTTATTTGACAAAACTCAAGGTGCCCTTACTAACTTTTTCAAGAGGTTTCAATCGCATCCCTTGGGCTTCATAAGGGAATGAATGTGGATGCTCATTTGTCATGGAGATGAATAAAACTCCATAGCGGTAACACTCACGGTGCCTTTCCTCAATTTAAACGTATTGAAAAGTTATTTGACAAAATGGTCCCAACTCAAGGTGCCCTTACTAGCTTTTACCAGAGCTTTCAACCACATCACATAGGCTTCAATACTGAACGGATTTGGATGTTTGATTATCATGGAGTTGGATGGATTCTAGTGGCTAAGTTCAGTTCAAACACAGAAAGTAGTTATTTGACACAATATTCCTAACTCAAGGTGCCCTTACTAGCTTTAACCAGAGCTTTTGCTCACAGTTTCAGCCTGTTCTTGTTCTTGAAATAATTACCTTGATCACTGTAATTGTGAATTTTATGTGCTGGGTGCTCGTTTTGTTGTATTTGAACAGAATTGTTCTATATATTTATTGAAATATTTTCAAATAGATACTAATTATATATTATTTAGATCAAAAATACTGTCATGCACCACTGTTTAACACTAAAAAAACTCACAGAACTGTTTAACACTCCATTTGATATATATGTTTTTAATTGTATTAGGAAGAAGTGGTATTTTAGCCCAAACTGTCTGTTCTTCAGGCCCACAGGAACAAAATGTGTAGAATTCTGCCTATACCTCTTTTTACACATTGAGTAGCTTTATTTTCTGTTTTTTTTCTAAATTTTTTTTATTTTTGTTGTTACTTAAATGCATTTATTTGTGCAGGCTGCCGTATCTAACTACAAATATTACATATAAAAATTGTAACCTGCAGATTTGTGCCATATAGACTGACTGCTATTGTAGTCTAGCCGCTCCTTGGAAAAAATATATTAGCAATAATTACAGTGCTAGTTGTAACATTGTTGTATTTAATATTATTGCTTATTATGCTGCCATTTAACAAAGCAGTTTAATGGGCAGTGAGGTTAAAGTTCTAAGTGCTGCACTACATTTCCCTCGTGGCTACATTAAGAGGGAACCTTTTCCTTCTACCTTTTTTCTCTGTGCATGAATGAACATAAATCTGTTCTTGATAGGTGGGATAATCAACACGTAGTGCATTTTTGCTGGAGTTACAGTTCTCTGACATATTAAGTCACTCCAGGAGCATTTTTATTTGATTAGTGTGTTTTTAAAAGTGAGTCTCGATCCCTTGTAGTATGTTTTAATAATTGTTCCATTGGGTTGTTTTCTGTGTTTTGTTTAAGTCCAGTGACATGATCTTCATCCAGATGATCCACTAGAGCAGCTTCATGTGGCAATTTTAAAGCTCCATCATGAAAACATTTAACACTCAGACAGCTTTTTATTTGAAAGAAGCAGAATTTCTGAAATATGTTAACGGATTATTTGAAAATTACTACAAACTTCAATACTTTTCAGAGAACTATCAAATCCTGGTTAATTCTGCAATAGACCTGTAGTCATGCCTAGTTTAAAATGCAATGTTTTTAGTATGCCTAGTTTTTAAATGCATGGTTTTTAGCACTGTACCTTTTTGAATTCAGGCTTCATTTTTTTACATTTAAAAACTCTGTGCAGTCTGGATTTTTTGACACGAATCTGTGCAATATCAGTATTTCTCTTGTTATAAACAACTGTGTTCAATATAGATGAATCTGTCTAATATTAAAACTTCTGTCAGTATATCTATTTGTAAAAGAATCTGTGAAATATCACTGATATGTGCAATATTGCTATTTTCGCAGAAGAATTTGGACCACCTGAATATCCACAAATGTAAGAACTAGGACTGATATTACATAAATGTTTGCGCTGTTCCTTTTGCTGCGGTAACAATGCACGTTTCCCCACTGTTGGTTTAATAAATGCTTATCGTATCATTTTGTAAACACCACGATACTTGCTTTGGATATCTGTCCTTATATTTGTTTACCCAAATACCAAAAACATTCATAAATCCAAAGCATTCTTTTCAGTGGACTTTACATATACGTAGCAATGGAACATTTCTAGTGTGCAAATGTGAGAGATTACAGTTCAGTTTTACATACAGAGGGGATGTCTGTATGCTTTTAAAAAATAAAAAATAGCCTGAGGTGGCTGACCTGTACCATGTCGGTGGTTTTCTACATACCTGTGTGTGTCTATGGTTGTGTCGGAGAGAGATGCATCCACTTACACATGTGCTACAGTACATCATCGAGAATTTAAGAACCACTTGACATATTCATGCCCATCTGTTGTTTAGAGTCAACACAAGGCGGTGCTCCAGAGAGACAGGAGGAGGTGTCAGACCACATCGGGTTTGTAATACACTGAAGGTCCAGACAAAGTCATTTCTATTTATTGGGGCTTTTAGGCTTGTCATCCTGCTTCTTATTTGCATCTTGACGTCAGCAAACAGATTGGAACTTTCCAAGTGTTCTCCAAATAGTTTCAGGAGAAGATTTACTTTTTCTGGATTTTTACCAACTTATAAAAGCCAAAACTTTGGTGCACTTTTGTTGTTTGCATTTTGCTGTTTGCTTTTTGATTTTCTAAAGCACGGATGATGTAATGTGTAGTCCATCTCTTTTGAAAATAATATTGAAATATTTTAATTCTAGTCATATGATGCAGTGCTCAGTGCAATTTTCAGTGCAGTACTGCAAATTAACATGATTATTTTTTCACCTCCTTTTCTACCTTACTCTCCATCCAGCTTTTTTTTGTGTGGATTTTCAATTTGGAAAGAAATCTTAATGGAAATTTAAAAAAAGTTTTAGAAAATACCATATGCCTAACTGAGGAGAAGAAGTTGGTCAGTTGCAAAAAAAAAATATGACAAAGTGCAATAAAATCTAATAAAAGATTCACTAAAGACTTTGTGAATAAATCATGACATTAGACTGAAACTTTAAATAAAGCATCTGCTCTGCTGAAGAGAGGAAAAATAGCGGTACTAGATAGAAACATCAGATCGTGCAGCGAAAGGTAGAACCTTTTGAGGTTTGACTGATGCACTTCTTGTTACATCATCTTGTTGTGCCTTCCTCTTCTGCAGCGGCACTCAGCTGAAAAATGAGTTCCACCAGCTTTTTATCTCCACAAACCAACTTCCTGATACATGCGTAACATTTGCGGATGGAAACGAGCTTTAATTGCATTTCTTTTTGCCGATTCTGCCCGATTAGCTAATGAAAGCATTTCCTTTCCTTTTTTTCCCACTGTGCTTGTGGCAGGTTTTTGCTCGGTGTAATGTGAGGCTGAGTGTGTATGAATGATAGCTGTGTCAGTTTGGAGTGTGTGAGTGAGAGATGAGGTTTGTGCATATTAGGGTTGAGTATCTGTGGATGTTGAGGAGCACTGAGTGGCATTTGTGTGTACAACAAGACCCACTTCCAGTATAATAAGAGAACAGTTAGATGAAGCAGAGCAGGTTGTCCTGGATTGTATGGTCTAAATATGGGTCAAGACTGGATCCTTTGCAGCTCCCTGCTTCACTTTAACCCTTCTGGCTATTGTACTTTGCCTGTGATTTCAATGTGTGCCAGCATGCAGGTGCACTTTGAGCACAGGCTTTTAAAACCATATGCTATTTGTGGTCCACAGGTATGTTCTTCTTTGTAAGTTTCAAATATATCTTAAAAGTGCACGTGTAGAATACTGTGTCCATAAGTTAATCTCTCTCATTGTCTTTGTTTAAGCAGCTCCTCTTTAAATGCAAAATGCGATGCAAGGCTGCTGCTGGCTCTTTGCTTTGTGCCATGTCCTTTAGCTTCCTGTGTGATTTGAAGCAGGAATGCCATAGCTGCACCAGTCGCGTACTACAGGTTATGTCATTCTCACAGTCTCCATTTGTTCCATACCTATATCACTGATGTCACAGCTTCATTCATCCCTCCTCCTCCCTCAGCTGGTGAATTCTGAGTCCTATGGATGTCACAGCTTAATCCGTCCCTGTGGCCAGTGTGTAGTCAGACGGATGAAGGGCACTGCTGCCGTGGCTGACTGATCTTCTGAACCTATCAATCAGCACCAAAGTCACTCTGCCCAGTGAGATAGCTGGAAACAAGTTTGCATACACATCTCAGTGTGTTTTCAGGTGTGTTTGGGATTAGTGTTGAGGATGGGGACATGTAGAATGAGGCCCAGTCTCTTGATAATGTGGAAAACCCTTATGTCTCTTTTTTTCCACCTAGTGAAAGAGCTGTAGTTTGCCGTTCTTCTTGATAAGGACCGTTTCATGAAATTTGCACTGTTACTAGACTGCTGGTTACAGTTTGGCTATATTCTCCAAGTACTACTAATTTTCCCATGTGATAATTTACTGAGGACAGGTGCTCAGCTCCATCTAGGATGAAGCCCTCACTGGTTGCTCTTTACCATCCTGAGGCTGGATAATGTTGACTCCATAAAGTCACACTTATGAGATATTGCTGTTTAACTTTCCAACCATTTTATCCGTTTCCAACGAAGCCACTCCACTGCAACTGTAATTAAAAACATTTTAGCAAATGCTTAGGCCCAGCAGGATGTCAACTTTAACCCAAGGGTGGGCACCAGGCTCACTATGCACTGGTGGAAACGCTGGCTAATATTTTTGGTTCCTCCAGTTCTTGTGTGCTGAGATCAGCAGTGAATTCGATCCACTCACAGTTTAGGTCCTCAGACTGTGAACAGTTGGTTCACACTTTTATATAATATCAAGCAGTGACTCATATTGGGGAGCGACATGCTTTTACGTTAGTTCGTGGCAGTGCCGACATGTCAGAGTCATCAATTTTACTGAAGTAGGTCGATTATTCATTGCACCCCCTGTTCTCCAAGATCCGTAACTTCAGTGGTTTGAACAGCCCTCTGGTGGTTGTTTGTCTGATGGTGTATAAACTTCCCTACATGCACCATACAGAGCTGTGAATGAAGCTGCTGAACTGTTTGAAGTCTATCTGGTCCGATCTACAATCTTCAGGTTTGTATTATTTAAGTCTTTGCGTTTGTGTCTTGTATGTTTCTTCCTGCTATTGCAGACTTTTACTTTGTAATTCATGCCATGTGTGACGAATGTCAAGAGCGGCTTAAAATGCCTCCTCGTGAATTATTTACATTCTTTTTTTTTTTAGTTTGAGAGTTTGGCTCTGTGGCTTTGTCATGTTATATTTCCATCAAAGGCAATCCTTTCAGAGTTGATTCATTTTGCAGATACATTTTTGTTTTCCTAACACTAATAGCTGACAGTCTTAGAGAGGAAGGGAGAGTTAATTTAACAGAGTTTAAATATACTTGAGTGTTACTGAAAGACCCTAACCCTGAAGTTAAGCATAAAAAAACAAAAGCAACAAAGAAGTGAAACAAAGATAAAACAAATTATAAGGCAGGGAAAAACATACCATTTTGTAGTTTGACAAACCTTCAGAAATAGAATTTACTGCTGGAAAATACATTTTGGAAGTTTCAATCCAGCAGTCAGTGAACTGAGGGAGAAAGCATGCAGTTCATTTAAAGCAATCAAAAGACAAATTCACAATTAAATTTCAATTTTATTTTGCCTCAAGTTACTTGAGTCCATTTTGGAACCTATTCTGCTCTGTGGAAGTGAAATGTGGGGCCCACAAGCAATTCTGAATCTGGATCAATGGGAAAATCATCCAACTGAAAATGCACTTTGAATTTTCTAAAAAGTATACTTCAGGTGGATGCACAACAACTATTAATGCCTGCAGAGCTGAATTAGACCAATTCCCATTACTAATCAAAATCCAAACGCAATCGATTATTATTGGGTTCATTTCAAACAATGGGATCCACTAGATCCCACTTTACCAACTATAACACCCTGCAATGGCAAATTGTGGGCAAATAAAACAGCTGCCTCAGAATCAAGAGCAAAACTATCAACCACCAAATTTCACACAACAAAAACACCTCTCATTTGAACACAAAATCACACATGCAAAGCAAACTGCGATGATATGTGGATGCAGTGGCGACCTACCTGAGCACAGAATCATAATAATAAAATACAGAAGAAGAAACATGGCTGCCAAAAGAGAGGAGAACATGCCAGAAATGTGGAGGAACCGCTGCAAAAACAGTGCTGCACTTCCTCTCACAGTGCCAAAGAATTTAAATCTGTCCAGGAAGAGTTTGTCCAAAACATTCACCAATAAAGATTAGCAGATAATGACCGTTCAGATATTGTACTGGGGGAAATGAATGAGCATAGGGTTCTTGTAGTGCAGTTTCTTCTACAGCTCCTCTGTAGGATCAGACCACACATGTCGGCCTTGGCTCCCCATCACTGAGCTTTGGTCTCCTGAGACCTTGGTGCTGGTTTGCTGGTTGTCTGTCCTTGGACCATGTTTGGTCACTACCAACCACTGTTACAACATCCTGAACATTCTGCCGGTTTGGAGATGACCCAGCTGTCCAGCCATCACAGCTGGACCCTCGTCAAACTCACTCAGATGTTTACACTTGGCCATTTTTCCTGCTTCCAACACATCAGTATCAATAAGTGGCTGTTCATTTGCTGCCTGATACATCCCATGCCACTGTAGTGAGAGTAAATATTTATCTTGTATATATTTAATTTAGCACAATGAGATATTCAGAGTTATCTTCACATATGTTCATTTGTTTGTATAAAGGTTACTTTCATAGCAATGGATGCACACTGTAAGCCAGATATGTGCACGTTTTCAGCAGTGGCATGTTAAAAAAGAACATTGATTCAAGTACCAACCAGCTACAACAGAAAACTGATAGATAGATGGATAGATAGATCAGGATAAGGAGATAGATCCTGTTTTAAAGCATGGATACTGATAAAGACATAGAAACTGAGAGCTCCCTTGGAGAGTAGATCATGAGTAGGAGGTATGCAGGCCTCTTGGGAGCTTGCCTGCAGGTTAAGTGAGGCTCTTGGAGAAGCTGGAGAGGCTCTTTATTCATTTAATTACCGGCTGGCACAAAGTCTTTGATTGAAGACTTTCTTATTGAATTCAAGGTGGCTGATAAAACCCTTTTGTATCTACAAATACAGTATAATCCATTACATGCTAAATTAACATACAGCCCCCTACCACAGATGATGTGCTACAGACATGCAGAAATGTATATTGCTCCTCCTCAGATGATTCTACTCCACATGTGTTGATGGGGCGTTTTGTCAGTAAACCTGCTCTCATGTGTAGGACATGTGGTTTTATAGAAGATGCTCGTATATCACAGGAGCAGTCTTGGCTACGTTTCCCCTAGCAGCTCCCTCTTCTTTGAATATCATTTAGTTGTTTATCATAGTAAAGGGAAAGTCTTTCCTTAAACGAAACTCCAGAGCAGTAATGCTTATGTCATCATGTTGCAGTTTTATAAGTTTCATTTCAGTAGAAAGTGATGAGTGTACAATATGAGAAACCATGCCAGCACTATTTACTGCACTGTCTATTTTTAATTTATTTTTATACCAATTTGGAAGTATCCATGGAAGAAATAAGTAGTGGGTGCTGAGTATTTTGCAAGTGCTTGGTCACAAATATAGACTTTCTGCTGAATTCCATAAGTACCTTTCTGATTGTAACAAATTCTGAAGTAATTGTCCGTAGCTGGTATTGATTAAACGTACCACCCATGTGTGCTCTTCTATAAGAGTGTTTGCTGTTTCCAGTATTGATTTTGGTCAAGGTTAAGGGTTGCTGTTGTTCAGGTGGGGTTAAGTCCAGAGAGACACACGTTGTTAAACATGAGCACATGCATGCAACGTGTGCCGCGCTGGGAAAATCCCACATTTGCTCAAACTGGGTAAAAAAGTTCCAGCATCTGCACTTGTTCTACTTCTGAAACTTTTACTTTGAAACAAACTCAAGGATGCAAGCAGTCACTCGAAGGTACGCGTCTCTGCCGTCCACAGACTGGTATGCTGGACTGTTTAGCCGGCTGCCTCTCAAAGTAGGCTGTTTGTAATTGGGAGGAGTTTATTATAGAAGGCCAGAGGATATTTTAAAATGGGTAGGAGCGTTCTGAAACCCAAGGCTAGCCCTGATTCTGTCTTGGTGATTTACACCGCTGTGTAGTGTAGGTCTTCTAGAGGCTTCCAACACAAAGGACTGGGCCTCTACTGGGGCTGTATACATGATGAATTACCTGCTGGTTATGAGATAACACACATCAAAGTGTTGCTGTCACACTCTCACAATGCCTGCACAGCGGTCACACACGGAATACAATGGCCTGCATTTTTCTCACTCTAAACAGATAATGGGCGATGACGGGGTGGGGTGGCAATATTACAGCACCTAGCTGAATTAAAGCCATCACAGGTGTTTATAGAAAATATACGAGTCGGTGTCAGCGACAGGCAGAGGAGAGATCCACTAATTATCCAGGGCAAATTTTCTCTGCTTGATGTGAGAACATCAATACATTAAAAAAACTGTTGTTATATGATTAACAGAGCTCTCATGTTTAATCTGTATCTTTCATCCTATTTATGTCATCTGCTTTGTGTGAGCAAATCAAAAGGTTCTCATCTTTAGCTCATAAATGTGTATTTTCCTACATTGTGTGCGTTAAATCAACATATTGGAGCGATGCTGTTTGCCATGCTGTGCTTTTAAAATGAAAAAACAAAAAAAAGCAAAAGGAGGCTGTTGAGTGAGCCAGCCAGAGGATTCACAGTCCTCCGTGGTGTCCTGGTCCGCTCTCCCTGACAGGTTTTTCCTCTGTCCACCCCCAGACACATCACCTTGGAGCACGGAGGGCCATGAATATTCAACTAAATGTCCACTGTATATAGCTATGCAGCAAAGATCAATGCGTGCCCTCTGCATGTGAAGAAGGCTCTAATCTCTCTGTTACTGTACCAGGCGCTGCACTGGACAGTCAAGGCTAGAGGCCGCTCTGAGGGCTGTATGTGGGTACTTTGCTGAAATTATATGACTTTAACAGAGGAAGACAGACATCTAGAGAACTAATGAGCGAAGTAAGAGGGAGAAAAAGCACAGAGCTGTCTCGGAGAGAAAAAGTTTCCGTCACTCAGGATCTCCAGCGCTCGCAGCTCGGCCTGTCTCTCAGCGGAAGTGCTGCCCCTTGAACACGATGCTTGTGCTTAAATGCTCACCACCAATAAGCGGAAAATTAAACATTTGGACAGCTCCAGAGTGAAACAACTCCCCCCTCTGCAGCATGCCAAATAAATATTGAGTTTATGAGTTTGTACTCTTTCTCTAATTGGCAGTGGACTTTGACTGTGACACTGCAGAGCAAATAATTTAATTCCCATTTGGTATTTGTCCAATCTTTTACTTTCATCTCGGAAGAATTATCGAGCATAACAGGCCTTATATATTGTTTAGTTGCTGTAATTACTCCAAAATTTGATATACAATAAGGCAAGATCCAGAATCAAACTGTGTTTAACAAAGGAACACTGTGTTTCTGATCAGAATCTCATTTATTCACGAAGGCCTCTCTAACATGAGAATCTGCAGCTGTACCAGCCGAAACACATTGTTTCTCTGGCCCATTTAACATAGGTGAGGTGGTATTTAATCAGCTAATGCTGCGCTGGGTTGACTGGTCCAGATGAAGTCACGCTAACAGTTGTATTGAGTGTCTGCTGGGCCTGAACAGCTGAACTCAGCCACTTCCAACGGCAGAGAGGGCTTATAATAAAATAGTTTTATTGGGAATGCTCCTGCTAGCACATCAAGAGCAGTGGGAGGAAGGAGTGGGTGGGTGGGTGGGTAGCAGAGGGGAGGGCATCGGACCGTCAGACAGACAGACAGACAGACAGACAGACAGAAAGTTGTTTGTATTTTCTGAGTTTAAAATGTGAAATTTGCCGGTTTAGATCAGCTTTAGATTGAAGGTGAGTTTGTTTCATGTGTCATGCTGAAGTGTGTGAATGAGAAGATGGACTCGGTGTGGGTGGAATCGGTGTGTGTGTGTGTGTGTGTGTGTCCCTGCTAATGTGCACGTTTGCTTGTGTACACACATGCATATATGTGGGAGCAGGAGGCGGACCGGTGGGTGTGCGCACACCAAATGATTCAGCACTTCATGGACAAGATTCATGTTTTATGAGTATGGGCACCCATAAATTACATGGCCCAGCTTTTCTGCTGCTGCAGCACGGTGCAATCCTCTCTCTACCTCCCTCTCTCACCCTTTCTTCACTCACTCCTTCACTTTTTTCCTCTCTCTGTCGCATTCTCTGTTGGTGTTTTCTGTTGCACACTAAATGTCAGCAAAATGTATTTGTTAGAATATTTTAAGAGGTGGTATTGCCTTTATGTAAATGTTGTCCAAAAAACAATCACCTCCGTAGAGGCGCCTAAGGATGTTTACTGCTCAGCCTACTTGCACGGGTATGAAGAAGTACACCGAGAGACGTGCAAACTTGACTCAGTGTGTTTACCTGTGAACCATGTGTAGGCTTGTGACAAGCCACTGAACTTACTGGAGTGTACTTTGGGGAGCTTCTTGTGTGTTACTAAGCAACGGTGTGCTTGCACAGCAGACTGTTTTAGTTTCCTTAAGCAGCACCATCTCTCTCCGTGTCCCTCTGTAAATGTATATTGGAGTGTTTGCACAAACAGAGGGCGAGACCAAAAACAGAAAGAGGGAGGAAGAATTGACTTCTCTTTGTGGTGAATCAACAGATGTGTCAGGGAAACCTGTGCTGGCGGGTCTCAGAAGAACAGATTCACCTCATTTCACAGCTGAGTGTAGAACTGGTCTCTGTTCTCAGTATCCCATCATGTGCAGAACTTAGTGTTATAAACTGTAAAAAAAAAACAACAAAACAACAACAAAAAAACTTGTCATTTTATAGAATTCTTCCCTTTTGTTTTAAGTTTTTTTTTCAATATTTTTGAAACAAATATATATCAATAATCTAAAATGATGTTAAAAACCTCTAACTGTAACTTTGTATAACTTTAAAGTTTCACTTTTTTTAAAGAAAATATTTTTTTTGACAGAACGCCTGTTTAAATACATCTGCATTTTTTGTATTTTCACTTGTAACAGTTTAATTCAAGTTTCAAAAGTATTGCTACTTAAATTTTTGCTGATTTGTTTGTTCAATGAGAGATATGTTGTATAATTAATTACAAATATTTTTTCAACAAATGTTGATTGAATGTGTCTTATCTACCTTTATAATTCTATAAATATTAATAATATGTATTAACAGCAGTTTAATTGTTTTGGTGGATGTAGATATTCTTCATTAAACATTTAAAATAAAAAATATAATGCGATATGATGAAAAAATAATTCTGTAAAATGTATTTTATTTGTGAAAAAGTATTGTATTTTTAGTGTAAGGTGAATATTTTTCATTATTTTGGTTTCACAGCCACTGGAATATATATTTCTTTTATCTATTTTTTTAACATTTGTTTTACAGTGTAGAACTGTAAGTACAAACCAGTGCCGTCAGATTTTTTTCTGTGTTCATTCTCTATTTTTGATCAGCAAAATGATTGAAATCTCAGCATCAAATGCAACAGTAATGCCAATACAGATCTTATAAAGTGCAGTCTATATACAGATGCATGTTGGTGCTAACAGTAGGAATCTTTCATTGAAAAACACAGTGTTTGCTGTTAGGCTGCAGAGAGACATGACTCTGACCTATCTGTAAGACAGATGAGTTAAACCAATCTAATTCAGGCTTGTCGAAAAGAAAGGAGTGCATTTCCCTAAACAGAAATTGACCAGGTGTCAGGGGGGCTGATGGAGAGGGCAGCATGTGTATTTGTGTGTGTATGTGTGTGTGTGTGCGCTAATGTGCCTGCATGTGCGTATCAACCTTTGTGAGTGCATTCGTGTGTGTGTCTGTACTTTGTGTGTGTGTCTGTTCTTCACAAGCGTCTTACTTATCCCAGGAGCTCCTCTTTATTTCAGAGTGTTGCTATTTTTAGAGCTGTGTCGAAAGGTCAACTCCTCTATTGGCTGGAAAAACACTGAAACAACGTTTTAACAGAAAACATGCGTCCTCTGGGAAATAGACCCAGCTTTGTCAGAGTCACCTGCTGCATGCTTTACATCACCTTAAACAATGCATCGCTGTGATGACACTGTGTCATACTGCTTTGAAACATGGTTTATCCAGTAGCTTGCCTGCTGTACATAATGACTTGTGTTAGAGCGGTACTTTAACCTTGAAAAAAAAAATCACATGAATCAACTTTCAGTTTCTGCAGTCATTATTATGCATCAAGGCACTACATCTCAGAGAGACATGCTGTGCACCCACGACACATTTCTCCTCCCATTAAACCTGCCCATCTTGCACTATGGGCTATACATACAGTTTATTTCTTTTAAGGCGGTCATTGAATCAAACCCAAAATCTTTGATCTTGTATCCAATTTTTTAACAGTCAAATTCTAACCTCTTGTCAACATAAAAACAAGGTATGGAGGATTTAAATTTGTACTGAGTGTCAAGTTCTTGTGTCGAAGCGAAATCACTCACAGGGATAATATATAATTACGGGACTTTTTGTATCATAGGTGACATTTTTGCTGTTTTCAGGCCTAAAATCAACATGGCTGCCTATAACCAAACACCACATGGCATTTTAGAGAAAGATTCTTCTAAATATTATATATACAATTGAGTAAAATTGAAGTTGGAAGTTATTTCTAAAGTTATTGTAGTAAACCTGTTGACTACTTTATATTAAATAAGTCAGAAAGCCTTGGAGTCTGGCCAGTCTTTTCTTCAGGAGGAAATGACATCATGTGGAGCAGGTCATGTGATCTGGAATCAACACACTTCCTGGAGAGGTGTTTTTGTAATGGGGAACTTAGTTGAAAGGGATTTCTGGGACCCAGATACAATTTATCTTCCCTATAAAATTTGATATATTGCCAAAAAAGAAATATCTGTCACATGATTATCTCAACTTAATAAAAAGAACACAATCCAAACTATTCCTGAATCAGCTCATTTTGTTATTGTTTAGCTAATTTGAAGGTGGTTGTTAACTCGGACGATTATTTAGTTGACATTTTAGTGATATCCAGTCATCTTTTATTAATAAGTGATTGTTTCCATAGCAAATAATTATGGAATTTGTAAAGACATGATCATGATGAACATTAAAAAAAACTTTTTTTTTTTTTTTTTTTTTTTTACTTTTAATTAAAATGTATGCAAGATATATCCCATGGACAAAAGTCCCTCAATTATAGATTGACCCCACAAATGCTTCTTAAAAGCTGCTTATGCATCAGCTCACTTTTTCATTGTATATCTAAATCCTTAGCATGTTCCAACCTCTATTTGTTGCACGATTGTTCTCTTAGAAACATCAGCAGAGTCCATGTATTTAACTGTATTTTGGGGGAAAAAAGATTAGCCTCAATCAGTGACAAAAGCATAACTAAGAATTTTCACTGAACTTATAAAGCATCAATACTTCATTATAAGTTCTAATAAAATGCAGAAAGTTGTGTTAAAGGCAGTTTTATCTTTATATATATATATATATATTTTTGTTGATGCAACAGTTAAACTAGCAACTTTCCCCCGCTGTTGATTTATGCCGCAGGATGAATTTAACCCTCTGTGCCTCAAGCAGTTTCTGGGCTTTTATGTTTTGCTCCTGTCACATTTTTACTCACTATGGGCTCATTTCCCACTGCAGTACTGCAAGTGTTGCACCTCGATGGAAACAGCACAGCCCTGGCTAGAGGTAGAGAGAACTCAGGAATATGTTTAGTGCAGTGTGACACGGTCATGTTGCCATAAATCATGTCATCGTAAAATAGGATTATTATCCATAAACTGAAACAACATGGAGTCACCATGTCCAATGATTTCTCAAGTGGAAGAAATGATTACACAGTACAGATATATTATATGTTATGAATGACAATAAAATGGCTTTTCTATTCTATTTCTCTTATATAATAGAGTAATTTAACAAAATATCTTGATTTTAAGCTTAGATTTGGTCATTTTTTTCCCAGTGGAAATGCACGTTGTCATGTTCAAAGTCCATCTGAAAGTTAAAAATCCCACAATTCTTTCTGTTTTTACCGTTTCTGGCTGATAAGTGGTGCAGTTTTGATGATTTTGTTTAAAGATAGCGTGTCTTTCAAAACTGCTGGTGGGTTTTGGGGTTTAGAATGAGTGTTAAGGTTCCTAACATCCATAAAAACTTTACACAGTCAAAAGCCATTCTAAACCAACTTTCATTCAAGCTGCTTTCTTTATCAAGAGGGAGGCTACTCCTTTTTAACAACTATTTCTCAAGCATACATTGCTGGGTAATGATGCTTGATACTCAGAACTGCATCTTGGGTAGGATATGAGTTGTTGCTAATGGGCAGCAGCGGCAGCGGCAGTAGCAGGAGGTCAGAGGTGTGTCAGGCTGCAACAACATGATCAAAATCATCTGCAGCACTATCTTCTGCCAAAAATCCTCCATCTTAAATATCCCGAGGCCCAGGATAAAAACATGTCCCTCCTCTTTGTCCTCCTCCTCCTCCTCTGTAAGTAGGCGTGATGGAGGAGGTGAGTGAGCTTCAGCAGCACAATGAAGGCCAACATCGATGTCCACATTGCAGGCTTTGTCCTGCCAATTTTTGAGCTCTTAAATCAAGTCCCACCCCAACAGTCTGTTACATGTGGAAGGAAAATTAAAATCTTCAAGCATTTTTTTTTTTTTATTTTTTTAATTGAACAAATTTCCTTGTGATTTAAAGCGCCCCTCCTCCTTCTGTAGCCCAGTCATAAAGACCTGGGTTCTGGCATCTCACTTACACACCAGCTAATTATAGTCCACTGTAATTACAAATGTGTCATTTCTCATTAGGCCCTAACAGCAGACATGCAAATGAAACACTCTATTTGAGAGGGCTTTTTTATCTTTTCCTCCACTCTTTTATATCTCCCAGTTTGGCACAGAGTAAAAAACAGCTTAAAGGTAATCACGGCTCTGTTTTAATAAAGCCTACATCTCTATCATTATTATTTCATTGTCTTGATTTGCATATATGTTAATTAGGCCCTTTGGGCATAAGCGTAAAGCTTGCTGTTTAGGCTTTGATTTTGGTATTGTTCCATCTATTGTGCTGCGTCTTTTGCACTATGGTTTTCTGCATCACTTGGTTTTTGTGTCAACACTCCTTTCTGTTATCACCTGTGCTGACGTGCACAACGTAGGTCTCTACCAGGAGTGTGATGCCTAAATGCAAAAAAAAAAGTGGGTCTTCGTAACAGCAAAATTATCTGCATTTATGTAGTTTTTTTGTGACATTTCTAATCAGCGATTTGCTCTGACACAGTTGGAAAGGCAGCGGTTGGGGGGTAAAGGCTAATGTCTGCTTTCTACATTAAATCAAGAAAGCTTAAACACTGTGCCAGCTGTGGTCATCTGGCTGTGCTCCCTGGTTCACATCAATAGTGACCAGCTCGGTTAGTGTGAGCACTGCACCACTGACTGCTATTGGAGCATCCTGAGGCTCTGATCTATATATCATAGAGCCCTCTGTGTCTCCATTGCATAACATACAGAAATGAAAACAAATGCCTCTTTCATTTTTTTTTCAATTCTCTTTCTCTTTATTTCGGCCTTCATCCTGTTTCCCTCTCTCTCTGCTCAGTCACATGCATCCTCACGCACACAGACAAATCTGTGCAGTTTATGCTCACAGCAAAAAACCAGCTGACACCCGAGGATCAATGAGTGTTTTACAGAAACCTACGATCAGATTATGGCTTATCACTACCGGCTCTAATATTAGTCACTGCTCAGAACACAGCCTCACGTCCCTCTGCTTCGGTCAGAACTCCACACCACTGTTTTCTTCATGTCACATTCTTCTTGACTGACAGAGAGATGAATGCGATGGAATGATGAGCGCTGGATGCAGGGGGGCTTATTATCATCACATGTCCAAACACAGCATTTGTGACTTAGCCCGTTTTGGCCACTTGAGGGCATCTTGGTTGTCTTGAGAAAAAGGAGAGCTTTGTTCTTTTGTGAAGGGTTTCAGTTCAGTCCAGTGCTGTGACAGAGGGTTGTCAAAACGCAGTGGAACATTAAAATCTAAATATATATAAATATAGTGCTTACACTCAGGACAATGCACCAACTTTCCAGACTGTTACTCTCCCAGAAAAATCTAAGCCATGTTTAACTCACTGAATCTTTTCACACGGTGTTGCTGGTTTGCATTAGAGCTGATTTGGTTCTACTTTATGGAACTGTTTCCTGTCAGTGTCGTAGTCACATCAAGACTTGGGACCTTGGACTAAGGCAAGATGAAACTTTATAGGACAAAGCTGCATATTCTCTGTGCAGAGCAGTTTCCTTTCTCTTGATCAGCACTGTAATCCTGCAACAGTGCCCTGCTGAGCTCTGCGCTGCTCTCTAGTGGCTAAAAAGTAGAAGAGCAATGCAAAGCAGTGAAGCAGTTTAATCATGACAGCAGAGTTGGAATCACCTCAGCAGCAGGTGTATTCATGCAATCAATTTAAAATAGCAACAGACAAGATAGTGGAAAGCTAAAGATGCATGTGCTGCTGGCATGTGTTATGCAAGAAAGTATGTAGCAACGCATGAAAACAGAACCTAATACACTTCTTATGCTTGACAGTTTGGTGTTAATATACAGCTCTCCTGCTGACAACCCAGCTATTTAGAAATATGTGTCATAATAATAAGTTAGCATCTGTTTAAGAGCCACATAGATATGATAATTTATACTATTAGCAGTATGAATTAGTGGCTCCACATTTGTCCTTGTTAATGTAGTGATCTTGTGGAGCTGCAGTATTTTGAAGTGTTGCTTTATTAAAACCTGTCATTATGTCACTAGATTTCAGTGAAATCAACAACTGCAGGCTGGCAAGTGGAAATTTACTGAGAGCATTAAGTGAACGGTACATATTCATGCTTGTTTTGGCATCGATCCAGCCGGTCCCCTCACTGTTCTTTTTCTCCTGGAAAAACTGAAAAATAAAAACTTTTATTTATAAAAGAAGTGGAAGGAATTCTTGATGCACAGAGAAAGTGCAAATGTGAGAATAGCATGAGAGTCTGTGCAAGAAGTGTCATATTGTGAATTAGTTTTATTTGCAGTGCCATACTAAAGTTTTCAGCACTTTGCCTTCAGTTTAGATTCTTTTCCAGCCCACCACACCGTCACGTAGGTGTCCGATCAGTAGTAGTTTTATTCTGCAGCGTTTATCTCAGCATCATGGAGTCAGTCTGGGATCACATGAAGAGACTGAAGAAAACGGAGGCAGCAGAAATCCATAGAGGAACTTCAGGAAGTTCTTAAAGATGCTCACAACATTTTTTTTCAAGATCCCACCAACTGAAAGTGAAAAAGTGGAGAACTAGGGCTATTTTGAAGGCAATGGGTGGCAATTTGATTTTGGATTTCGGATGTTATTTAATAAAAAAACTAATCATGGCATTGTTTTTGCTCTTGCTTTTGTTGTAGTGTCTGACGTATTTGAATATTACTATATATGAAATAGTAGCTATTTTTATCTGTGCCATTGTTTGGTTTAGTTTATATTCACCACAGCGTGTGTGAAGTGTCACATTAGGTATATATCCATTTGCAAGGTACAAGAGAACTGCATTATCTTTGATGACAGTAGCATCTGCTCATCGTAGTTTGTATAAATCTATAAGTCCCTGCTTGTTTGTGTTTCGTGTATGCAGCCACTGTGGCAAATAATTTCCATTTTTAGGACCAATAGATCATGTGTCTGTTTGTCTATGTCTAAACAGTACCCCGCAAATATATTTGCGGGGTACTGTTTAGTTATTATATAGTTTGTTCACAGTGACTGCTTGCCAAACTGATAATAAGATGATATTTTCTCATTTTATGTACGAATCTCTAGCGGATGTTTTCAGATGTTTGCATTCAAACGTAGATGTGTTTGTACTTATGGTGTAGTTAATAGAATACCTGAAACTGAGGCAGAGACAAACACCGTTTACAGTAAAATGTGACATGAATATAGACTAAATATGTTTGAAGTTGTCCATCCACCCGTTAGTTATACCCACTTATCCTTATGGTCACTGGGGGAAAAAGCAGGACACACTCTGAACAAGTTGCCTGTCAGTCTGATACAAAGACTTTGCATGTGTGATTTGGATAAAGTTGACTTTGATTAATTAATTAATTGCATATGTTAGTTTTCACATCAGCGATCAGACTGTGTGCCTTCGTTAAGAGTGAGCACATCTTCTAATAGGTGAAGGATGTGATCTATTCAGCGCTGTGGTAACATTTGATCTGTGACAGCGTTAATGGGTGTGTGAGTGTGTCGTAATGTCTGCTGGTTAATGACTGCTGTCATATGAGGGTATTAACCTCGTCACTTCAGACTAATCACTGCACTCCTCGTCCCCTTGTCACTTCCATTAGCTCCCAGTCAAACACTTGTGCACACGCACATTACTTCTGTAGTGGCGGGGTATCATCTGTTTTTTTTTCCTTCCTTCCTGTATTCTCAGAGCCAAGAGGGTCACATCAGCCAAAGTGCAGCCCGACGACGATTAGCGCCATAATTTTGGTAATTACAGACATCATTAGTCTTTCATTGTGTCTTGGGGGAAAACTTTATTGGTGCTCTCAATCAGAGGTGGCTGAGGTCTCATTCTCACAGTATCTCATTGGAGATCTATGGTGCATATCATATGAGCACACCTTAATAGACCTCTAGGAGGAAAGCATTAAAACGAGAGCGACGTCAAACGCATATTGGAGAGGATATTTCATGGAGGTGTAATTTTTATAGTTACGACTGAGATTCTTTCATTAACAAGAGGGCATTTGTCATGTTGTCATAAAGGACATCACATGCCAGCATGGTTCTGCTTTTTTTTCCACTTCATAAATGTGTGGCTTCATTAAGCAGCATTTTTAAACACTGAGCCGATCATTTGTTTCTTGTAATGTGAAAGGTGTTGGTTCTGCTGGTATTAATAAAAGCTTTGCAGCTTAAGTTGCATCATTTAGTCTCTATACATTAATTGCACAGTTGAATACCGTTATTGTAGTACCGGAAAAGGATTCATATTAATGCACTAACCTCTTCATTTTGTACATCGACATGTGGTTAATCATTCTCTGCCTGTCACTGAAAAACATCATCATGCAAAAACTCGCCCAAACAGACTCAGGAGATCAAATATGTCAGCATCACAAAATAGAATGTTTGAAATGTTGGGAAATCAGATTTTCATGCTGATAAGAAGATCCCACTTTGATGTCTACGAGGTAAACATGTCAGCAGTCGGTGAGGTAAGCTTTGCATAAAAACGTGATGTTTGAGGGAAGTGAAGTGTGAACAGTCATCTCTTTCTAAAGGTAACACAGCAACTTTCCAGTAACTCTAAAGCTTAAAAATTGTTAAATTATGTCTAATTTGCATAAACTACGCAAAAAAAAACAATGTATGAAAGCAAGAATTTGTCATTTAAACTGGCATTAAGTGCCAAACAACCAGTAGAAACTCCTGGAGATTACTGGTCCTAGGAAGACATAGTCCAGCACAAAACAACCCAAATATGCACCATGCAGCCAGCAATCAATCTGGATTTTTAGCTCTCAGCAAGTAGATGAAAGATTGTTTTGTTTTTTTTGTTTTTTTAAATGCTAAAGTGTTTATTTATGGTCTTCATTTGAAACATTTTTCGATCATGTCTGGGTTTGAGTTCAAGTTTAGGGCTAGAATTTCATTCAGGGTCATAGACAAACATACGAAGGTGTTAGAATTTTGCATACAGGCAAGTTGTGCTTAATTTCACAAAGTGAGATGAAAGAATTGGAAAATTGTCCTCTAGAAAACTCAGATAAATGTCTGAAACATCCATCCATCTTTTCTGAATGAATCTGAATCGCATGTGGCCTGTCAGTAGCTGGCTTCCTCTTTCATGCTATTTGATTTTGGTTTGTTCTTCAAAGAAAACCTGCTGGTGTTTGTATGTGTAGTGTGTTTGAGTGTGCTAATTCGACAGTTGTGTGTTCGAGCTGTCAGTAGTTGTCATGCTATCAGAGGTAGCCATTGATTGTGATGGGCTTTGTCTTTGTACACCTGCATTCCCCTCAGGTATCATCTGTGGACTGCAGGTTGACAAGGCGCCAGCTTAGAGAAAAAAAAAACACCTGACCACACCTGAGGGTCAGTGGGTCAGTTTGTGTCTGAAGAAAAGTTAAAAAATAACTTTGCTTAACTGGCATATTGTTTTATGAATTTCCTCCTTTTGTAAGTGTATACTGTGCAGCGTATTCACAAACTGATGTTGCAGACACAACAGGATTCCGTTTTTGCATTCGCAGCAGCATTGCTGACCTGATTTTCTCCATATCTCATCTTTGGAATTCACAAACAGAGATTGACCTGACCTGGCGTCACCCTCATTACCATTCTATTAAACCTCCCAGGGCTTGAAATACACCTGGATCCTTCACCTGCATTGGGAAATTATTCATATTAATGTGCATACCTATACACTTTATTTCCAAGTGGGCGCGCACACTGACTTTGCTTACCTACACACCCGACACGTTAACTCACTGAGAAGCAAACAATAACATATGCACACACCACACACACACTGGTACGTGCACGCTCTTTGTCAGCCTTCAGCTCCGGAAGCAGGCCTTGCCAGAGGGGTTTGGACTAATTGATATTCTCCCACACTGCCCAGGGCTTCTCCAAGGAACCTCACTCTGCAGTGCTGCTGACAAAGCACATTCCATCACTGCTGCAGACTTAAAATAGGATCAAAGGATGGAGCAGTGTGTGTGTGTGTGTGTGTGTGTGTGTGTGTGTGTGTGTGTGTGTGTGTGTGTGTGTGTGTGTGTGTGTGTGTGTGTGTGTGTGTGTGTGTGTGTGTCTGTGTGTCTGTGTGTCTGTGTGTGGTGAAGAGGGACACAGTGGATATGTGTGACCAGTATGTGGACTCCCCAGTGGATTGTGACAGTTTTGCCTCAGTATGTCTGACTTTTGATCCCCTCACTTTTCTATTTGCATCCCTCTCTTTATATTCATCTCCTCGCTCACATTAGAGTCCTTAAATACCCTTGTTTTTCTTCACCTCTTATTATGCGCCTCATAGCTGGGTTGTTTGTGATTTGCGCTATTATTCAGCAGTTAACTCATCATTGCTTGTCAGGGGCCGCTGGGATTTGTGTAAACACCGCCACTCGTTCTGCTTTGTCTCGCTGTAATCATCTTTGGATGTGGAAAAGTTCGACTACTTGACAGCAAAACCACATACAGAAGGTCTGTTTTTTTTAACAAGTGACCTCTCATTTCAAAGTTATAGTTTCCAAGACGACCTAATTAGGTAGCTCCATTAGCCTTATCACCACAAATAAATCAAAATGTTATTATAAGACCCCAATGTAACATCATGCCCAGTGATTCCTCCACATCCGGCTTCCCTCCCCTCATTTATTCACAGACTGGAGTGGATTTTGCTTCATTGTGCGTTGAGTTCAGCAGCGTAAGCGTTAACTACATCTTTTTTTTTAGTAGGCCATTGGTAAGTGGAGCTAACAGTTTGAAGCCACTGTGTTTCATTAATGTCTCCGTCGGAGGCCTCCACACCTCAGGCCCACTCTCATCTCGTCCCTGGGGGAAGGGCAGCACTCCATCACGCTCACAACAGAGAAACATATTGTAATGTGGCTATACATATTCTCAGGTGGCATATTTAGTGTACCTCACGGCCATTGTGTGATGTACATTCAAATGACTTTATGACACTCTGCGGGAGATGATGAACCAGCTATTTAAAGGTCTGTGAGCGCAGACTTAATGTGAGGGCTGCTCCACTCGCTCGGAACTAAATCTCTGGAAGGTTATTTTCTCAGCTTTTTGAATATATCATTCATTCACAGTGCAGCGTGAGTGAGCTCAGTGGCAGCAAAGCATCACTTAGAGGTTGTTCCTTCCAGGAAAGTCATTCATTTATGTGTTCATCTGGATTTTATCAGGCGTCTACTAGAAATAGCCAAAGGAAACAGTCCGATATGGGACATGAAGTCATATGGAATCATAAGGCAACCATCCATACCTCCTGTCTCTCCAGCTTGTAATGTACTATGTGCTTAGCGTCCCTTATTAATGTTAGCATGTGCTGCTAAACATAAATTACAATTTTCTGTACAGCAGATTTCTCATTGTTTTTTTTTTTTTTTAAATATGCTCCATAAATAAGTTTCCTTGACTGTAATAACTCTCAATCAAAGGTGTTGACATGTCTCCAAAAAAAACCTGATATTGATATTAATGCTCCCCAGAGTTTGAAACCCTGAACCTTTTTCTCATCTACTGGCCTCACCGTGCAGCCTTCAAAAATTACATTTCTAGACAACTAAACTGCATTCTCAGTGATGTTTGAGGCATTTTTTGCTGTTTTTCTTTTCACTCAACCAATCCTACATTAGATGGAACAGGAGAGAGTGGAGGAGAAGCTTTCAACTTTTTGTGAAAATGTTGCACTTTAACCCAAACTGTGATGTTTTCCTAAACTTAACCAAGCAGTAAGCAAATAGTGAGTTGAAATAAAAGCAAACAGTGGCTGAAAAGGAAATGTAAGTTTAAGAATAATGGCTACACATGGTGAATGCACCCCTAACTCAGTTATTGTGACCAAAAGCTCTCCATATTCACTCCCCTCTTACAAGCTCTTGATGTGCACTCGTCTATCTTGTTTCTCTGATTAGCTCCGACTATTAGACTCATCAAAACAAATGGGACTAATACACAAGCACTGTAGGACACTGACAGTCCATAAGCGGGCTCTCTGAGCTTTTATTGCTCCAGTAGATGGACTCATGATATTCAGTGATTAAACAGCTGAAGCATGGGAGAGGGAACAGAAAGACAAGGGAGAAAGGAAAATGGCATAAATCCCAGCTAAACAAAATCATTACTCATCTCAAATTAAATTAATTCTCCGTCTTTGATAATGCAATGTAATGTGTTTCTGGCAAGTTAAGCTTCTTTTATTTCTGTGGGCCTGAGAAGTGCTGAGTCCCGCTGCCTGTTTTTTCCTATCAGGATGGGTGATAAAAGAACAAGTCCCCCGAAGCAAAGTAACAGCAATAATCAAATGGGTTGTTTACCCAGTTCTGCTGGGTGACATTTGGTTTCCCTCGGCAGCAGGACATCTAGCTAAGATAATTTAATTTCCTCTGAGGAGATTGGATTTAAATGTTCTGACCTGATGAGGCTGTGGCTGCCTTCATTGCTGCTTCTGCTTCACTGAATCTCCATGTTTTCCATACTGCTCATATTTGCATGCTGTTGTGCTCGCTGCTATTCAGCAATGTACCGATGAAAGAGCTGCAGATGTTGGTTTACCTTTACATCTGTCTTCTAAGTGACTTGTCAATTTCTTTCATCCTAAGGCTGCATGAAGCCTGATTGCATTTGCGACTAGCCTCAGACAAAGTGTCCGAATGTGTTAATCTAACTGGCTTCCTCTGTGACCCAACTTAAAGAATGAATGAAGTGTTTAAGGCGATTGTGAACAAATTAATTTGAACAGCTCGGGGCAGACTGTCAGTTCACCATAACTATGTTAGACCCCCAGAAGTGGCAGTATAAATGGGACATTAGAAGTCAGAAAGGAAAAGCTCTTTCTTTGGAGGGCTTTGGAATGGGACTGCCATGGATTCTCATACTTTCACATGCAGGAGGAAAAAAAATGTAGGTACGTGCGCCTTTGTTTTGCTTCATGCATGAATATTTATACCAAGGTTTTGGCATGCTTTTCCACACCCCGTGCTGTGTTCACTGTGATAGGGGAGCATTCTCCCGGCTTGTTCTTCCAGTGTGTTCTGTGATAAGGCTTGTGCATGTCTCTGCTCTGACTAGAGAACCATTCATGCCTTTAACCTCATGCTGTGTGGCTGGAAAGGTAAAAGCTGCAATGCAAGGCCACTCCTCTGGGCCAGAATCCATCCTAAACAGATGCTTTTTTTAAAATCTTTACTACTGCACCACATTTGTAGAATGGTATTGAAGCCTGCTGTGGTAATCTATACCTCTGTTGAAAATGAAGAAAATGTGATTTTGCTTTTCATCTTTGCTTTAAAAATTCATTTTGTGAACACATTTCCAAACTGAGTCTCCTCTCCCTTAAACTGCAAGATTATATTCTAAGTAGTGCTTTTTAAATATTGCAGAATATGTGAGAAATCTGCAGGATAACATTCCACAATTTCCTTTAGTTTACTCTGAGCTCCGACTTGACTAGTACACTCAATCAATGCAAGTGTCCCAGAGGACTAAAGAAAATCAATTATCCATGTGCGCAAAATAGAAACCCTCTCGGATTTAGCACCGTGATGGTGACAGTGTTGCTCTGCGGGCTGCTGGGGGACTATTGTTGAGCTGACAGTGTCCGCTGCTGGTTGGAGCGTTAACTGCACGTCTCCTATAGCACCGCTGAGCAGGAGGCTTCTGGGACATAAACTTTGCATCCATCCACGGGCATTTGCAGGAGTCTGTGGAGGTGGGATGTGGAGGAGAACACGCGCCTAAGCTTTGCTGCTCATATCCAAGCACGGTTTTATATCAGGATGATTGCAAATACTCATGGACGGGCTGTCTATAAGGAACTCTGTGTGCATTTAAACGCAGTAGGCGTGAAGTTCTGCAGCCACCGTGCAGGAACAACGTTATAATTCACTGTCCAGCTCTTGCGAATGACTTTAGTGTTTGTTTACCAGCCTATTTTCGTGCATCCGAGCAGCGGGATATCAACAGGTGCGTATGTGTCAGAATGCGGAGAATGAACGCACACCAGAGCAATGCGATCCAACACTCCAGTCCCCCCATGAGCCCAAATGTTTAATTACAGCCACAAACAGCAGATGGCTCTCTTGAGTTTTAATTTCCGCGCCTGTGATTGAGACTTAGATGATTTTCAACCTCAAATCTAGAGAAGAATCAAATCTTTTTCCCTCTTACATTAGCTTTTTAAATTATTATTATTATTATCATAATGTGGGTGATTCGGCATCTAAATTGAGGTGGGTGGAGTTACGTGTACCTCAGTTGCTTGTGGTTTTACCTGAGACGTCCTGCAATCTAAAGGTAGATGTTTAAGGGGGACAACAGGCGGAAGAAGACAACATTTTCCCTTCCTTAGTTTTGCGGTGCTGAAATGAGAAGCGCTGTCCGTGGTGCTGAAGAGAGCAACTGGAGCGCGCAGGGCTGAGCAGCTCTAATTAAAACAACGTGAATGTGCTTCTTTAGCACACAGAATGAGACACAATTTGTGTTTTTTGTGTCTCATGCGATGAAGCAAATAATTTGCAGAAATCTCTTGTGATTTTGCATGATTTAAAGGATGCAGATTTGACCATAATAGTGCCCAAACCCAGCTCAGGTTCATCATTTCTGTGTGATTTTAAAGTGAATGCAAATCTAAATAGCAGCAGACAAACCGGCTGTTCGTCCCCCCCTTCAAGCAGGGGCTTGGCGATGGAGAGAGGAGGGCGTCTGTGTGGTGGGGGGAGGAGGGCATCCTCTTCACTCAGGCGTGCACTAACGAGTGGTTAGGACTTGTTGATAGGGAAGCTTTTTTCATCTGAGGGGCATATAGACCGAAACCGGTGACCACCACCACCTCCAGTTTCCTTCTGAGCGTGGGAAAATAAATTGCTCCGTTTGTCGGCTGCGTTACTTCCTCCCCCCCGCATTGCCATTACGCACCGATCGCCATACATGCGGTGCAGGAAAACGCGCGCTGGGATCAGAAAATTGCGCGCCGATCACCGGGGGGTTTAAGTTTGTGTATTTGTATGCAGCTTGTCACACAATGCAGACGTCATCTCCACAGATCAGCTTTGGTTGTGTGTGTTTTTTTTTTCTCTCTCTTTCTCTCCCTGGCTGCTCCTATCGCGTCTCTATGTTGTGATCTGGAATACAGTGAAGGGAAATACGTTTTAGAGCTGCTAGTTGGAATATAACTTAGATCATCCTGCTGCATCAGATAATCCTCTAGTACCGTTGCGTATTTCTGTGCGTCTCCGAACGTGTGGCTCCAGATCGCGAGGGTCCCTGTCACCGTCTCGAAAACTTGGGAGTTCAGCTCCAGCCCCGGCAGCTGCGCCTTCAGTCGGGTTGGGATCTTCGTAGGAGGCGCCTGTGTTTGTTTAATTGCTGTGGACGCACACATGCACAGGCGTCTTTCCCCTCAACGCAGCCAAAACAGCGACTTCTAACAGCAACGTCTGGCAGAAGGAGGTGGAAAAACGGAGGGCTGAAAGGAGGGGAAAGAGTGGGTGAATTTGCTGCGAGGACGCTGCAGCCGGTTGTTGGACATTTAAGGGAGGCGATGCTGCTGAATCTTTCACAGACAATGACCCAACACATCATTGTGCAGGTATGAATATTGCTCCGAAATCTGCGTGAGTTTGGCATCCAGACTGTGGCCACTGATGTGTGGAATTACGCATGAACTGATCTCATTTTTCCACCATGTCCAAGAATTTTTCGAGTGCTAATGACAGCTGGTTTAACATCGCTATTATCATGTAGTGTTTGGACTAAAGACAGAGGAAGCCAGCTACTAGAAATCTAAGATTTGACATTTGACATCGCGGAACGGACCACTTAGCCGCCACCATGGGACTGTGACCCGGGCTGCGAGCTCCGAGAGGCGGCTGTTTGTGTAGTCTGTGCTCCGTGTGCAGACTGGACCTGAGCAGTTGTGACATTTTGAGCCATGGCTGCTGCTATCGCGAGTGGGCTGATCAGACAGAAGAGACAGGCACGGGAGCAGCATTTGGACCGACCCTCCACCAACCGACGGAGAAAGAGCCCCAACAAGAACAAGGGGCTCTGCAATGGGAACCTGGTCGACATCTTCTCTAAAGTGCGCATCTTCGGCCTCAGGAAGCGGAGACTACGGAGACAAGGTCTGGGAACTTAAGTGTGCAAAGTGCCTGTTTTGTGGGCAGAGAGCGTTTTGCATTCAGTATAAACATGTGCATACATCAAACCACTGGTTGATAGCAATAATCAGGCCTCTAAGTGTTATAATTGCATTGGCAGATGTGATGTGAAAGCACAAATGCATTATCATTTCTTATTTATTGCACAGATTTGCCTTTTTGAAACCTTAAAAAGTTAAAATTGAGGCAAAGACAGCGTTTTCTTTCTGCATATTGGCCATCTGCTTAAAAAAAAAAAACAGCTGCCTCTGATTTATATGCAATCCCAGGTAGCTGTCAGGCTCCTGACGAGTTGTACCAAATGGTTTAGACAGGTTTACCAAGCTGTCACCTCAGGGATTCTGAGAAGGGCCTGATTGTTATGAAGCACATCTAAAATTCACTGAACTGCTTAGTACATCACAAGAGCCAGAAATGAGACTCATTTCCATGCAAGCAAAAAAAAAAGAAAAAAGGTCAATATCTCACACGGAATGGAGGTTACGCCTTTCAAACATAATCTTCTTCCTGCATAATTTCACAAATTCTAGGGGTCACTGGCCTCTTATTGCTCCAACTAATATTTGCTCCAATTATGAAAATGTCATGATTTTTTTTCTTCTTCTTCTTTTTTTTTTTTTTGCTGTAATGTGGCAACCTGGAATTGTTAAAGAGCACTGTCAACAATTAATTCACTGCCAGAGTCATTGCCAACAGTGAGGATAATTTTTTTTTCATGCAAAAAGGAATTAGGCTAATTCATTTAGGGAAAGAAATTGCTGCAATTATTTCTCCCTTGTTAGTGAATGATGGAAGGTGGTTGCATGTTCCTCTCGGAATCCTCAGGTACCAAACCTGTTGCACCACACATTCTGTAGCTCCAGCTTATGAAATGCTCCTTAGAATTGATGATTTTATGGCAACACATTATTAAAAAAATGCACATTGAAGTTTCATCTTGGCCACAAAGAGAGCCATTTTGATTGCTCTCGCATGCTGTCTGTTTTCAGGTTGGAATTAAACAACAGTATGAAATGTCTCCTTCACTAACCCTTAGTGATTACATGGATTATAAAATGGCTTTGATAAAACAGGATCCATATAATAACCCATCGAGGGCACATCTGGACGTGGGTCAGGGTGCATCAGAATTGAAGGATATAATCGGTTATCCTCCAGGCTGCTGTTTTCTCCTTCTGCCCACATGTGTGAGGATCTGTGTGTGTGTGTGTGTGTGTGTGTGTGTGTGTGTGTGTGTGTGTGCGGCCATCCTAATATTTGTGTGTTTAATTGCCTGTGCTCCTGTGTCACCTCTGAATTGGCTCATGGCGTATGTGTCTGTATTGGAAACTCACAGTAGCGACCAGAAGCACCCCCTCCTCCCTCCAAACAGATCACAGATGTGGACAGATGACGCTTTGAGAGGGGAATTAAGAGTAAAAAAAAAACAAAAAAACATACAAGGCTTTGTAAGCTGTCATTTTTGTTTTGTTGTGGTGTGTATGTTAAATTTTTGAGTCACAGATGTCAGGTCAAACTGCACTCCCAACCCCTTGAAATGACTTGACAACATCACACCTGGAACGGCCATTTTCTAGAGCAGTTCGGGGGCCTCTTGAATCTCAAGAAGAGTGATGACAATCTACAGGAGCAGTGGCAGCACAAACACTGGTGAACTGTGTCAGAAGGCTTCAAAAAGCATGACCCTGCTGCTGCTGCTGCTGCTGCTGCTGCTGCCTGGAGAATCAAAGTACAATTTAGGGCCAAATTTTTTTCCCCTAAGTGGATATTTTGTCCTCATTTTTGAAGCCCTAATCAGACTAAAAACTCTGTTTTATCTTGCTGTAATTTTGTGCTATTTGTGATTAAAGGCCTAATGGGAATATACTTCATTAATTTCACTCTCACATGAGAATTAGGAAAATCTCCACCGAGCGATATCGACTTTGCTGTTTGAAGGGGGCTGCCTCAAAAATCTTCCTTTTTGCACCCCATATATCGCTCCCTCTTTTCCTTCTCTTCCCTTCTTCACTCTTCTTCGCCATATTATCACAAGAGCACACAGCCTAAGAAAACTAATGGCTTGTTTGGCGTGCTTAATTTAATATTAGACCCTGAAAGACCACCCTTTTTTGATGCAATGTGAATAAAGACCCAGCGATCACACGTGTTGTGATAACACAGACAGACTTCCACAGTTGTCTTCATTTCCCAGGTGAGAAAAACACGAGGCTTCGCTGTGACAGCTGAGCCTGCAGAGAGCAGAGCAGCTTTCTGAGTGTCCAGAATGAGATTATATATTGAAGACACATACGGAATCCCAGAGATGTGTCAGGATCAGGGAGTGGAGGTGTCTTAAAAAAGGAGACTAGTATTCCCTTTGGACCTGTGTGTATCGATCTCGTTAGGGAGACACTAGATTATTTATTCCTATGAGCTGCACTGATTGACACTGACTTGTATTGTAGTTTTGATGCAGTTTGGTCAAATTCAAGGTAAACTGTAAGTCAGCTATCAACAGCCTGAGTCTTTCTTTCCCATTTTCTTTATTTTTGAGATTTTACTATAATTAAGTTTAAAAAAATAACAAACAAGTACCCAAAAACTTAGAAAAAAATGGGCTTACTGTTGTGTTAGAATACACAGATGTGGTTTCCTGTATCCTTAAAGGAATATGCCAGAAACACTTTTGGGTTTTAGCTTGTCATATGAGCTTTAATTTGAAATCATCCGTGCATTCTGATAGCAGCTGCACAGCCAGCCATCGCCCAGATTTTTAAGGGATTAAATGCGGGTTGTAAATACAATTACACTCAAAGCCAGTAAGCGAGCCGGGGGCTTGCCCATAATCTCACCGCTGTGGCTCTAATTATCTCACTTAGATTAGATTCATAAATCATTAGATCATGTTACATAGATCAGACCACCAGATTAGCTTTCATGATCTAGAAACCCATCTGAGTGAGATGAATGGTTTTCCTGCACCTCGGCTGTTTATTCGGGAGTATGACAGGACGCAGCAGTGCGTCATCAGTCAGCTTTCAGAGCTGTCTGTATCCCATGAGTTATTGGTGAGATGTCAGAGATGCTGTTGATATAAGAGAAATTGGAGAAAGGGTTGACAGCGTTGAAGCTTCTCTTTGCTTGATCTGCTTTTATGTGACAACAGAAGTAACAAAGAGGGGTTTTTCCTTTTTTTTTTGCAGGTTGGAAAAGCCCTTCTTCTATTCCAGAAACATCCAAAGTGGGTCAGGCAGGGCAGGGCTGTCTACAAGTGCTGCTGCAGCTGTGCTTGTGTGTGTGTGTGTGTGTGTGTGTGTGTGTGTGTGTGTGTGTGTGTGTGTGTGTGTGTGTGTGTGTGTGTGTGTGTGTGTGTGTGTGTGTGTGTGTGTGTGTGTGTGTGTGTGTGTGTGTGTGTGTGTGTGTGTGTGTGTGTGTGTGTGTGTGTGTGTGTGTGTGTGTGTCCTTATACTTCATGCTCTGCTTGCTGAGATGAACATGTGTCTGCACACAAACACAGCAGAACAGAAGACAGAAAGGGAATGAAGGAGCTGAATAGAGGTCGCTTTAAAGAAAAACAAGTTGCAACCTTTGGGTGACAGTTCAATTTCTATGTAGAGAGGACAGAACAACACAATTCGAGATCTTCTGGTTTTGATGCTTGTTGTTTTCCAAGGAAACCCCTTGCTGCTGCCAAACCACCACTCCGTTTCCCTAGAAACAAAGAAGTAGCATGTAGAAACATACAGTGCTTCTGTTGTTTAAAAAACAAAAAAACAACCCTAGTGCAGCTGGGGAAGTCCAACTAGAGTCCAGGCCGGATACTCCATCTGTGATAAAAAGCATTTGGGGCTGTTATACAAGGAGAATAATCAGAAAGTCAGACAAGAAGAACGAAACAAAGAGAAAACAGAGTAACAAAAGAAAAGACCTCGACTTAGGGAATACCACAGAGACGTTTCAAAGCAGCTTCAGATTTTAGAGTGTATGCAGCGTATCAAGCTGGTCTGAAAATGCTGTGTCATTCTAAAACCAGCGAACCTTTGCTTTATAGTTTTGCTTTCTATCCTCCAATTACCTTCCATTCATTCTCAGTGTTAAACTGCACCTGCTGGCTCAATATTTTATGAACATGAACAACAATAAGGCTCCATAGTGCAAAACATGACTGATAATAGATGATTTTTGGTTTCTCAGAGAATAAATTACATCTACTGAGAATGAGTAAGTTTGACCTTCAACCTGTGTTGCATCAGTGGCTTATCAGCTTTATTCCAATTACAAAATGTTAAACTGTCAGTCATAAATAATGCACTGGCTATTTGAAGCCATGATTGAATCTCAGACATATTCACCCAGACACTCCCAGAATAGGATTCAACTAGACTTATCTCTTCCATTTTCTTTCTTTTCAGCCTTGTTTTGATAAATTGGCTAAAAATTCTGCAGATTTTCAGCTCACTCTGAAAGCTGCTGCTGCTCAGAAGTGCTGAAGATCGAAGCTGGAGGGGAAATCTGTGTGTGTGAGAGATATGCTGGCTGGCTTGCCCCAGGGAACGCAGCCAGCATCACATGATTTATAGCATGATGGAGGAGCCAAGTTCACCTCGTGCACATATACGCTGGTGCACATATACACCGAGCGTCCCCGTAGCCAGCCGCCAGTTATGCAGTTTTAATTATTACCGATTGCTCCCCACTGATCTGTCTTCGGAATCAATCTCACTCCCCCGCAAAGTTTAAATGCTGGTCAGAGTCATTAATCGATCACAGGTTTGCCAGCTTTGTGTAGCCGCACAAAAGTATTTGCTCAGGGGAGTTGTGCACTCATTAAAAATCCATGCGAAAATGTGTGTACAGCTCCAGTGTTTTCTGGTCCACGAAGGATTGAGGCCGTTCTGAGTGCAAATGGAGGCCCAGCCCGATACTGGTGTGGTATTTCCAGCAAAGTGCACTGAGAGTGTATGTGGCTGTTGCTCCCTGATCTCCCTTCTGCATGAGAACTCAACAATCTCCCTTTGGTACCACAGTAGATTACATTGGTGTGGTCTTAAGGTTAGACTACGTGGTATCTGACTGCTGGGCGCTCCTGAGTTTAAAACCATGATTACTTCATGAATTTTGTGAAATCCTGCTGTTCTTTGCAGTGGCAAAATGCAAAGAGATTTGTCAGGCTTGACACAATGAAGGCAAAAGTGCATTTGAATTTTCATTTTCTGATCGGTCTTACACTGGCTTTAGAACCACCTCTTTGATACAACATGGATTAAACCTCTGATATATGAGGTACATAAGTGCTGGAGCAGTTAGTACATTCATCAGGTAGTCTACTGCAGAATAAGAACAAATATTGTTACACAGATTGAGCACAAGCAATTTTTCTCCAGAGATATTCCACTGTGCTCCCACATGATGCACTGTAGGCTGATTAAAATGTATTCACTTCAGTCCTCTGTTCTTTTATTTTCAAATTATCATTTTATTTTTCTTCGTTTTTTCTCTAAACCCACAGAATGTCAACTGAATTGCTAAAAATGATGAATTTCCACTTGTTTGAGTCATTTGTTAAGCAAAGTTTCCAAGTACTTTTTGGTTTTAGCTTCTCTTATGTGGGATTTTCTTAATTTTTTTTTGGTTTTATAACAATGGAAAAGGAATAATTGCGGTTTGAATTGTTGAACAACACACTTGAAGGTGTCACACTGGGCTCAGGAAATTTGTGAAGGATATTTTTAAAATAATGTTTTCAGACAATGAACAGACCAGCTGTAGATATTAAAGAAAAAAATATATGAAAAGTAAATTAGGATTTAAAAACATCCCGAATGATGAGATATAAAGTTGAATTTGACATGTTCTTTGTCAACATTTTGACATTTTATCTCAACATTTGTGACTCCTCATGAGATTACGCATTTTACTGGCAGAGGATGTGTCTGCTGTATCTTAAGTTCATCGCGTATTTAACAGAGAAAGAATGATGTCTGCACAGTGACATCTGTCTCTGGCTGAATGGCTGCAACACTTTTGCCTGGGCTCGGTATTATTGTGAAGCAGAGGGATCCTGTCACCGTCCTGTCAGGCTGCATCGTGCCGAGCAGAGGCTCTCTGACTGTCAGATTCTGCTTTAGCCACCTTTTTTATTGTTCTGGTGAGGCAACAAAGCAGCACAGTTGAATGCCTTAGCGGTATTGCTCGGATGCACCGGCGGAGAGGCACTTTCTCTCCCCTTTCAGGCAGCAGGGAGAGGTCTCGGAGCTACCTAATGCCATCACCCGACAGAAGCATTTCAGAGGAGAATGCCCTGAGCTGCACACCAACAGAAAAAAAACGCCTGACTCTGCCCTCAGCTAGACCTCCTGAGTTCTCCTCTGTGGCCGTGCTCTCTCCCTCTCTTTTTCTTTCTGTGTCTCTTTCACATGTCCCCTCACCCACGCATACACACAAATACACAATCACACACACACACACACACACACACACACACACACACACACACACACACACACACACACACACACACACACACACACACACACACACGCTGTACCTTGCAAGGAGCACGGTTTAGGTTCAGGTGAAGTTGATTGTTCACCCCCCCAGGGCTTTCTTAGAATAAAATCTGGTGAGATGGCTGTCTCTGCGATAATGTTGATGCTATATGACCCCAGACACACACACAAACACACACACAGATGAAGAAATATTGTTCCACGGCTCGAGCACAAGCAATATTTTTCCAGGAGACATCACCAACATGCACCCACATGCCGCTTTATTAAAATGTGTCCTTTTCACTTTCTCTCTCCTTTTACTTTTTACATTTTCCCTTCTCTCCGTGTTATTACAAACTGCACAAAATGCCACCTAAATTTACAACACGGCACGTCGACTTGCACCGGCTCTGGGGCGGTTTAATCACAGCGGTGATTTATTTACGGTAGATATTTGGCTAATTCCCCCGTTGGGTCAGCTGGATGGGATGGAGCGCAGACACTGTCATATCCTACACACTGAGGACCCAGAGAGGGTGCTGTTGGGTTCATTATGGGAGTCAGGCAACCACAGATTAATTCTGCTGCCTATAATTGGATGGCCTATCTCTGAGCAAGATGGGGCTTATGTGCCCAGAAAGTTGGCTCTGGGATTTGCCTATAAAAGAACACCGGAGTCACAATAGTTTTGTGTTTCATGGTGTTTTGCAGTTAAGACCCTCAGAAAACAGCACGGTGCTGTACATTATCCTGAACTATATTTAAGGAAATAGTTAATCTCTTTAGGTCATTTGGTTTGCTGCAGCAGTCCTAATTATTCTCCCTGTTCTTTCTCTTCCTCTCTCCTGCAGATCCCCAGCTCAAGGGTATAGTGACCAGGTTATATTGCAGGCAGGGATACTACTTGCAAATGAACCCCGATGGCTCTCTTGATGGGACCAAGGATGACAGCAGTAATTCCTGTGAGTACCTCGACAGTATCTGTTGGATTCATACATCAAATATTTGATAGGTGTCTTGAAAAAAATGACAGTGAACTGTAACTCAGCAATTTTAAACTTTTATTATGTAAAACCTTAACTATGCCTTCCTAGAGTCATTCTTGTGGTGCAAAAAATTGAACTATTTAGCCTCAGGTCAAGACGTCTCCTCAGTTTTTAGCCTCCAGAGCAAAAGTGTCAATGCAACTAAGAGATTACACAGATTTGTCCTCTTCTCCAAGAGGGAAAGTGGACCAGGAAACAGTAGGCCTAACAGAGAGAAACAAGGTATTATTAGCTTGTTCTGGCACTGCTCGTCGAGCGCTCCGGGCTAGGTGGTTAATTTGATTCCAGTGCTTGGTGCTAACACTAGCCTGACACTACAGATTGTGTCACTTACCCCTGTCAGCATGAGGAGATGTGGCACATGTCACGTCTGATAGGCTGAGGCGGTATATTGAAGCAGTAAGTATTATAGATAGTATGTACAGGGGATCTGTCATGTCAAAATAACTCCAAGATCAAATGCAGGTATTAGACTTTTACCCTTTTGAAACTGACCAAAATCCACCGAATCCGAATGGTGCCACTTTTAGCTCTTTCAGACTCCCTCCAAGGCTCCAAACCTGCCAATACCGATTACTTGCAGGGTCTGCAGAGGTCATTATGTGCCTCCCATATACACATGCTGAATGTCACAGCCAGACCAGTCCTGTTGTTTCTCACCAGTACAAACAGCAGCCATTACCTGCTCGACCCAAGGAGTCTGCTACAACAACAAAGGTGCTATTAAATCTGCCACGCACCAGCGGTGGCCCCAATTACAGCTGCTTTTCAGGCACCTCTGGGTAGCCAAGGCTTTGCTAGCTTACTCACATCCACCAGACGTGCTGCAATTTATCTTCACAGATCACCTAATTGCACAATTGTATTATGTGTTCTGTGTGGATAAATTACTGATGGCGTGTATTTGGATGATGAATTGCACTGTAGCATTCTTGTCCCCCTTGTTTAGTTAATGTTGGTTCTGTTGGGTGATTATTTTTTATGTATGTTTGTGTTTGCCTTTTTAAATGTGTGTTTTCCAGCTTTGTTCAACCTTATTCCTGTGGGCCTCAGAGTTGTCGCCATTCAGTCCGTGAAGACAGGGTTATACATCGCAATGAACGGCGAGGGCCATCTGTACACATCAGTAAGAATGCTATTCTATTATATTCTATTGTAAAAAAGTCTATACTTTTGTTCTTCTGTGGATCGAAAACCTCAAAATCCTGCACAACACAAAATTCTAAACCCCTGTTCCAAAAGTGTCTGTATCTGTGCTGCATGTTTGTACATATATTTCCTCTGTGTAAAGAAAACAGGTCAGATGTAGATGTCGATTTGTATAAAATCATCAATTTTCACATCAAGCGAGATGCTATTTCCAATAAGGCTGTGATCGTGCCGCAAATATTTACCACATTGGCAACAGGATAATTGCATTGCAGTGAAGGTTAGGGATCCCATTAAGCAGAATTTCATGCATACAGATTTCTATTCATCAGGTTAAATGCCCTCAGAGTTTTCATTTTATATGAAAACAAATTTATATCAGATGACATAATTGTGGAGGAGCAGCTATTTAGCTCTGTCACGCGGGAATCTGCCATCGTGCTATTACAAAGTATATTAAAAAGTCTTCATCTTTTTCCTCGGTAAGTCTCTCAAACTAAATTATGCTGTTACAGAGAACGCTGTCATTATGTGTCGTGGATGTTTAGCACAATGTAAGCCGCACCTAGGTTTTCTGTATTCAGAGCGACTGTACTAGGACATCTGAGGAGCAGCCATTCGTTTTCACTACATAGTCACCTACTGTTATTGACTACCTCTCTGCAAAATAAACTAGGTGTCTGCAAGCTAGACAGCCAAGGGAGTGACGAAACCTCACCCAGCACAGTTAGCGCCTCTAGCCTCACTCCTCCACTCTGTCCTCTCCCAGTCATTCAAATCAATCAGCACCAAGAACATTGGGAGGAGAGCAGACAGGAGGATCCATCAGATTCACTGTCTCTCCTTCCCTCTGCTGTCCTCATGTTCCTAATCCTCCGAGTGCACACCAGGAATTGCCCTTTTATTCTTCATTAATTACCTCAGAGATCTGGAGGGGCTACTTCTCTGACCGCACCCTGCGCTAGTATTCCAAAGGAATTCTCTAATGCTTAATCACTGCTTGACTTAAGCTATGAAATGAAATTCATTTGAAGGGGATTGACCTAGAATCCTGTGGATTTTGCCATGGAATTGCACAGCAGGGATTATAAATTAATATATACTAACTAAGGCTACACTATACTGAAAAAAACACACACAAGACGACGTAATTCTGCAATTTCTTGGTTACACACACTCCACGCAGCAACACGTCTGATTGCTGAGATGTTTGTCGATTTTCACACATGGCCCGAGAGATGTAGGCACTTTAATCAAGATGTTTTTGATTCATTGACTTAATTCAATCTTTATTCATACAGGCTGGTCTAATGAAAATCCTTCTCCCTCTTTTGCAGTGACTCGCTGTGAACATAGAATAATAAAAGCAAAGGCACAGCTCCAATATTTTGCCAAACATTCAAACTTAAGAAAATGACAAGCAGTAAGGATACAATTTGAAAAGGGCAAGAGGGAAATTAAACCAGAATTGAATAAACTCTGAACTTAGCAATAATGTTCATATGAACAGATGTGTGATATATTAAAAGAAAAAACAACGTATAGTGTCTTAGTAAGATGCTGGGCCAAAATGTATCACCAGGTCAGCTTCAGTGCATCTTGGCTTTGATTCGACATGTTTTTGGAGCTCTACTAAGGTTATGGAGGACCATTCCTCCAGAGGATTATCCCTCTTTGGTCTTTTGATGATGGTAGTGGAAAGTGTTGTTGAGGACCCATCCGTCCGTCCATCCATCCATCCATTTTCTTCCACTTATTGGGGTCAGGTCTACACAGGGTGTTCCAGACGTTCCTTTCCACAGCGATGTTTTCCAGCTCCTCCTGGGGAATCCCAGGGTATCCACCAGCCAGATGAGATATGTAATCCCTCCAGCGAATTCTAGCATTCCTCCCAGTTTGGTGAGCTCAGAAAACCTCCAAAGAAAGGTGGCCACAAGGCATCCTAATCAGATGCCTGAACCAGCTCAGATGGCTGCTTTTGATGTGAAAGACCTGCCACTCTGCTTCCAGCTCCTCACCCTATTTCACCCTTTGCACTGTACGGTGAAAACTCATTCTTTCAGTCACTACTAAGAGCTCATGACCATAGGTGAGGGTTGGAATGTAGACCTTACGATTCTAGCTCTGCTCCCTCTTCACCAAGAACGTCTGGTACAGCACATGAATTACTGCTGATGTTGTCCCAATCCATCTCACACTCCATTGTACCATCATTCATGAACAAGATCCTTAGATATGTTAACTTAATTTTTCTATTTTTTTTTTTTATTGTTTGCTTTTGGCAGCAACTCAACTCTAACATAGATGGAACAATCCACTGGTTTCCTGCAGACTCTAAGCTTTAGGCACAAGACAAAGCTGTCTAACCTGTTAGTCCAAAATCGCCCAAAGGTATTCAGCTGGGTTGAGACCTGGTCACTGTGATGGTCACACCTCATACTCATTAACCCACTTAGTGACCTCTTGTGCCCTGTGGATGGGGGTATTGTCATCCTAGTAAAGACCACTCCCTTCAACTTAGAAACCTTTTGTCACCAGATAAAGGTCAACAACTTTGTGTGGATTTGCAGTTGCCCTTCCCCCTACACCAAAAAGATGCCGCCCACAGCATGCTAACACCACCAGCTATCCTCACTTTTACGTATATACATACTGAAAATCAGTTTGTGTGGTTCAGTCTTACCTTAGAAGCATTAGCACAGATAATCGATTTCTGAATTGTATACTCTAAGTCAGTAAGTCATGTACTATTCAAAAACGTACATCGTGCCTGTGTTTGACGTGTTGTTATAATTGTCTGCGGCATTCCACATGTCCCATTGAATAACTGTCAAGTGTTTTTTACACCTATGTCTCTGCAGCAGAAAAACTGATGCCATGAAAGCTCTTATAGCATGCATATAGCAAAACATGTTGACTGTCAGACCTGCTTCATAGCTGGTAAATGCTGGTAGATGGCATTCAAGGTGATTCCCTTCTGCAGGAGTGTTTGTAACCGGGACGATCAGAGTCTTAGATCATCAGGTGTTGCTGTTATTTTGTCCACAAGCCTCTTGACATGTTCAGTCTGGGCAGAAGTGCTGTGAAAGTGGGTCTTGTTCTATCGGGTCAGAGCACTATGTGTTCCTTCAGCACAGCTAGCCCTGCACCTCTGCTCACACAGCTCCTCTGCTCCATTTGCAGCTTATTTTTGTGCTAATGGAGGTTCTGATCAGACCTCAACTATCCACCCACCCACTCAGAGGTCTCTCTTTTTGCTCCTCACTGTGTGAATTACTCCAGTAATGGCAGCCTTGTAAGATGTTCTTCATCCTCCTCCATTTCCACCACCCCCTTTCTCTCTGCCTCGTCTATTCTCCTCTGTAAGCAAGGTACAACCATTCCTTCCATTATCACCCTGTTCCTTCACAGCCGGCAATCTGGCAATCGACCTTTTCTACCCATTAGGGTTATTTGGTTTTTAGTGCACTCGTGTTTTCAGAAACTACTTTGACAGTTATATTATTGCCTAAAAACATGCTGATTTGTGCTGTGGACAAGAAAAATCCTAAACAAACCAGTTGTTTTTTTACTGGAAAAAGTGTTCTTAGCCTCATTTCTCTATAGCCAATTCATTTTTATTAAATCTAATTCACTTGGCCAGTTGTATCCTATCACAATATTAAATACGTTACTGAAGCTTTTACTGTGATGATGTACATACTTTGATAATGAGTGACACTCGAGGTGAATCAAAAGGAGACTTCCCCTCTTTCAGAAAATAGATGAAAAGCCCATTCAAGGCTTCTGGTGGTGCATCATATTCTTTTGTGTGCTCACCCAAGACGCAGTGTGTGGCTCAAATGACAGAGATAGCATCAAAGTGACTGTGCAGCCTGGCACAAAGGACACACCACGGAATAAAGGAGAGTTCAATCATCTCACCCCCTTTTCAATCTGCTCCTTTTGTATCTGAGCCAATAAACTCGTGGCTAATTTCTCTTCCAGGCTGCTCCCTGGATCAGGCGTTTCTTCTGAAATCTAATAAGAGGCGAGTAATTCTCTCAGCTTGTTGTAGAAAGTAGCAGAAGCCGGAAAGTCTCCAGATAACTGTAATGGAACTCCTAATGCAAAAACAGACACATTCAAACGAGATAAAATATAAAAAAAACATTAATAATTATTCTAAGGGGAACACGATGTCAAATCCCTAAAAGCAAATAAGGAAGTGTCGGGTTGTATAGTTTTGTTACACATGATGAAATCGTGGTATCACAGAATGCAACTCCCAAGTGCTGATTTTTGTTGCCGTATTTCTGTCCTGCTAATACAGTCTCCTACCATCTCTCCAGTGTAAAGGCTAGGCATTTCACGGTTGACTGGTTTGCTTTAGAAACAGTTCCCCATTCCCTCACTTCACTGGAGTCTCTGACTGCAGGCTTTCTTTATCAGGAGCCTGCACTTGTTAGTGCTACCTTTCATGATTGTCAAATTGACTCGCCACATCACTTGAGTGGTCCTTTTAGAAATGGAATCCTTGAGAGCACCAATCTGGAGCAGTGCACTAGCTTTAGCTTCACTTGTTAAAGGCCGTATCATCGAGCCGCGCCAACACACACAAGACTGAGGGCATCTGTTTCCTGTAGTGCCCAATTCAGAGCGCATGAAAGCTTCAGAGCTTGATGTGAGGGTCTCCTTCAGTTTGCATCAATATGAAAATGAAAGTGCACGGTGGTTGTGTGTAGAGAAGAGTGGCTTGTTCAGGAGGCACCGTTGTGAAACCAAGTGAGCCCTTTGAGACCGCTCAAGCCGGGAGTCCCTCGTGTTTGGGGGTTTCATATTTTCCCACCAACATTCTTGTACATCTTTCTACTTTTTAGGGTGTTTTTCTAATAGTGTGCTTATTGGGGATGTCCATCTTCAGGTGTCTTGCAAAGACATAGCATTTCATGGGTGGATAGTTCAATTTCACCTGATGTGAGATCACAAAAGATTTTGATATTTTAAAAGCAACAAATTGGGATTTTCATACTCGCACAGTCTTTCTTACTGGAAATAATTAAATTGTTTCAAAATCTAGAGCAAAGTAGATCAATATAAATATCAAATTTACCCAGTTTCACCCCACTAACCACCAACATGCAACCAAAAAGGAACAAAAACCAAGACACTGTATCTATCAAGAACACTATATATCAGTTTATTAGCCGTTTTGTACCATTATTATAACTGTTCTGCTGGAAAATACAACATTTAATTAAACTGTGTGAGCTTATTGTCTTTTCTTGTTATTTGTCTCAAGATGCTTTTGTAAACTTTACTTAGCTTAAGGATGAAACATTTGAAAATCATAAAAAAAAATCCAAAAGAAACAGACTGTAAACAAACCTAACCAAAGCTATTCCAGCTACGCATTTGCAGCATATGGCCCATAAGTATAAATAAGTAAGACTGAATGAGGCAGAATGTTGACTTGGAGTACGTGTGCGTGCGTGTGTGTGCGTGTGCGTGTGCGTGTGTGTGTGTGTGTGTGTCCATTTAGGGTACATCCAGCATCATTACCCAACAGATGGCTTTGTGTGAACATTTTTATTGGTGGTGATTGCAAACCTGCCATGAATGAAAATGATTTCTCTGACAGTTTCATGGGTGTTTTATGGAAGGATAAACAATGTGTGTAGGTCAGGGGCATTCCAGGTTCTTATAATATAAATGGAGCCTCTGGCATTTAGATGTGATTCACTGAAGTGCGAATTAGTAGACTAATATTCTCACTCTTGAATAATGACGTTAAGTATATGCACTTAATTAAATCCATTGAATATTTAACCCTCTGAACCACAAAACCTGCAACAAGACTGCTAAAATTACACTATTTTTCAGAGCCAGAAACTGTGAAAACAGAAAGAGTCATCAGATTTTCAACTTTCTGACAGTCCTTGAACTACTCATCTGAGACATGCTGTTCTGCTGGGGAAAACGAACAAATCTGAGTTGAAAATAGTCATATTTCATCAAAATCCCCTAATTCTACATGTCCCATTTGAGAATTCATCTCAAATGACATGTTTTGCATTAGCCGGATTCTGCAAGTAAATAAATAAATGTTCCGTAGCTCAAATGTGAAGCCATTAGTGACTCGACAGTGACACGACATAAGACAGAAGCTGGCTTTTGGAAAAATGTTGTACAAGTTGATTCCTTTTTCTTTTCAGTTTTCATAGAATGAATTTACTTTTTTTGGTGATTTCTTGCATTATAACCTGTTATAGGCATGGTTTTGTTGTTTATATTGCAGTGAAGAATGAGCCCACAGTGAGTACACGTGTGATAGAAGCAGAAAACACACAGAAACTGCTGGTGTTCAGAGGGTTAATTAAAGAGAACAGGTAAAGGAATTATTTATCACCTCCATCTACCACAGCAGCATTATTGAACATCAGACGCAATGGCAGATCAGAAAACATGATTTTGTTTGAAGACTTCTGACAAATGTGAAAGAGTTATTGTTAACATGAAATAGGAAATAACAAACTGGCAAAATCTTGCTTTAAAAAGTGGTATAGTTAAATATTAAAGACATCAGAGACTTCTTTTGCATCATCATTTAGGGATTAGAGCAGACTTTTGAAAAAAAAAAAGAAGAAAAACCTGCTTTAAAAAGTTCCTGTTAGGTCTTCAAACAAATCCAGACACATGAAAACACAGTAGTCTAACAGCAGAGTCCATAATAGGGTGCTGACCATAATATTTTTGTATTCCCACAGATCTGCGGTACTGTAGTAATTACTCAGATGATTTGGCCTCTGGAGGAGTGTCAGGCTCAGAGCTGAGGTGGGGGTAGCCTCATTATTTCCAAAATGTTGCTCTCTCCACCTTTAATGCAGTGTCAGTGTCAGGAAGGGAAGCAGTCGTAGGGGCTGGAGGGAGAGCAGCTTCATGCATTAATGAACAACAAGGTTGGAGGTAGGCGTCAAAGCTGAAGTGTTGAACCGCTGGTCGGGGCCAAGATGAGATAAGAATAGATCGGCCGCTCCTTCAGCCATTTAATATTGCTGTTGTTATTAATGACTTTACGCTCTCGGCTTGTTATAGAATCGTACAAATTATTTCTGTCAGACGTCACCCTTCGTTGCAGATTCATGGCGGTTCCGTGAGCTCTGTGGAGATGTAATTTGGGTTGTGCAAGTGCAGTGAGGAGTTTTGCCCTGTTTTAGGACGTCCCCAGCCTACATACAACTTGTTTAGCTTCACCTGTAGGGATTACACCTCTCTGATACATCAGAAATATGCAATGCAGCTCATTCATCCTCCATCTCTTCCCAAGTCAACAGATTAAGGTTTTTTAAGGGTCTATTAACATCAAATCTCCTCCTCAACCAGTCAGTTATTCCCCTGTTTATTTAAGGCGATTAAGAAAATGCCACTGCATGTATTTACGACTAAATGAATAAAATTTGGTGCCATCGCTACAAGGTTCCCTTCAACAGCACATTGGATTTGTAAAATATACGAGCAACGAGTTTCTGACTCACTCCTGCATTAGCTGATTTTGCATCAGCTGCTCCATTATGAGTGACTCATTTGTTAGCTTCGTGGCTACCAGCTATTTACAATAACATTCAATCATACTTTCCAACCTAACTTTTTTTTCATAATTACTCTGCTGATTATGCCGGTGCATTTGCTGATGCGCTTCCTTCCATTAACCCACCGTCATTTTCGCTCGCTGCTGTTTGATTTAACCAAGATTAATTCTGCCAGCAGAACTCGGCAAGTTTTTACAGAGCTCCCTCAAAGAGCTGAGCCTGCTTTGACTAATTCAACTGTTTGCTGTGAATGCTGCATTTCTTATGCATGTGTGACTTTATAAAAGTAAATTCCTGATCCCGCCATCCTTACAGACCAGTCAACTAATTCCTGGGTTGCAATTTTTTACCCTAAAACCTGAAACGTACTGTAGGTTTTTGCATTTGTAATGTGTGACAGGGGTGTATATATGTTACCAGAGGCACATGTTGCCCAAAAGAAATCTGGAAAAACAAAGTGGTAATTTTTAAAAGTCATTTGTACAAGCATATGAACTGTTCTACTGCACATCCACCTCTGCCATCTGGTATCTTTGTTCCAGTCTCAGTGCTTTGATTTGGGGATGACCCCTCCTCGCAGTGTTACACCGTGTCATTTCCTTTACCAGCCAGTGCTGTACTTTACAAGACCACAGTTGCACAAATATAGAAATGTGTGTGCTGGCTGCTCTGAGAGCCTCTGTGAGCTTCCCAGGTATCCCACTTCTCCATCTCCAAAGTTTTTTTTTTCTTTTATGTGTTTCTTTACAGAAGCATGTTCCAGCTGTATTTCTCCTCCCACAGTAGGCCGGCTTTCTACCACAGTGGCCATTAGCCAACTATCGATCTGTCAGCTAGGGCTTACACTGAGTCTCCCTTATCCATCTGGGATAATCGTTACATCTCTATTAAAATGGAGTGGCCAAAAACCACACAAACCGGTGGTTTAGCTGCCATGGTATGGATGCTGCAGGGAAAGCTATGAATCGTGTGCTGCTGACAGATAATGAAAAAGCAAGAGAGTGGAAAAAAAATACAAATTGTGCATCGACTAGTTGAGAGAAAGAGGGGTTGGGAAGAAAATGGGGGTAAGGGAACTCCAAGGTGTGTTTGGCAGGGAAAGCCCTGCTGTGGTCAATATAATCAGCGTAGCGTGTAGGAAACTTCTTAGTTCCATTTGTCAGTCGTTCCTTCTGCTAAAGGATCTGCCAGCATGGCCACCACTAAAAGCACCTTCAAAACCAACAGCCTTTTGGAATAGCGCATAATCATATTAGTTTATTTTTTATTATCATGGCAGGATAATGAAAGCATTTTCTGCTCATCTGGGATGAACTGCAAAATACAGAAACAAATTTAAAATGTAAGTAGTAAAATGTTTATAGCATCTAGAGCTACATTTTTGTACAAGTTGATTGGAGATTTTTGACATTTTTGTAAAACAGATAAATTGATCTTTTATTTTTTTGTGGATTATGGCAATATAACCATGTTATACTGCACAAAAGACAAGTTTGAGTTCTCTCTGCTTCTAGTTGTGGTTGTGCTGTTTCCATAGAGGTGCACAGTTTTATATCGTAGTAAAGAATGAGCCTACAATGAGTACACATTGAGCTGTCAAATGCAAGGTACTATTATTTCTGTTTTTCTGCAGCTATTAATTAAAAGAACACTGGAAATGTTGCAGATCCCATCTACTACCTTTGACTACCTTTGACAGATGATCTTTAGTCATCTAATGAGGAAACTCTAATCTATATGGACTGTGCTGTGGTTTCCCACCTATAGACTTTCTGTCAATTGTGCACAATAAATAAAAATGAAAACAGAAAGGAAATAATCTGTTTTTGCCATTTAATGCCTTAACCACTAGGCTGCTGGAAACCCAAAGGATGTTTCTTTCAGGAGCTTAGCATTGCAACAACAACAACAAAAACCCAAAAAACAAAACTGTATTTCAAATGAACATTTACAACTGTGGTCCCAAAGTTGTGGGGCTTTAAAGTGGATATTTGGCTAAAACCTTGTCTGCTACAGGGAAAACAGCTAAGCTTCGAGTTATTAAGTTGTCTTATAAAGAGAATTAAGGGTTTTAATGAAACACTTCCAAATAAAACACGCTGCTCATTACTTACAAAGTGAATATCAGTGAGCAAATGTTACTGGTGAAGGTACACAGTTCTAGCCTCATGATGTCGTCTGTTGTACGTCTCTCTCCTCTGAATACATTTAAAGGATGTACAGAAATATATACAGTAAAACCTTATTAATTGGAACTTCTGTAGTAGTAATTTTATCTGTTGAAGATGGAAGATGAATTCCTTTATTGTCACTGCACAGTGTACAAGAAAAGTAAGGAGCAATTCTGGCAATGCATTCACACAATCATGCATTTTTTAAAAAAATGTAGTAAGAAATGTGCAAATATAAAATCCAGACATCTACGAAAAAAAATTATGTGCGAGTGTATCTATGGAAACAGAGGGATAGCTTATTCTTTAAACAGCTTATTTAGGATATTAAGAATTATAAAAACAATAGTTTAAGTGATGTTACACTTCTGGATTTTGCACATTGCTTAGCAAAGTATGGCTTGAAACAGTGAACTGGTTAAAGTAACTGATGTCCACCCATTCCTTAGCAATGCACATCTGTGCCTTTTTAAAATACACATGAAATTATGTGTGCCAATTAGTTATATCTTAGTACTTCTTTAAGAACAGTCATTACTAAGTCCAATAATCTGTCTTCTGTGACCAGAGATCATTGCGAGGGATGCACCCCAGTGTCACTGTCACCTGACTACCACAAATGTGCATTTAATTTGGTTTTGCATTATTAATCTTAATGTATAAGGAATTATCTTCCTAACCTTGGCTTTCTGTTGGAGAGCTTGTGCCAGTCAGATAATAAACTATTACCAGTTGTTGTCTCTCAGCTGTTTATCGTTTCATGGATCAGAGATCTTACCTGCTTTTTTGAACTGGCACCAGCAAACCGCCATTTGTTCAAACCAAACACAATGAGCCTCTCTTAATGTCTCCTTGATTCTGGTGTTGCTGTCTGTATTATCTTGCTTTTTTTCTTTGAAACAACTTAGAAGTGCATGTTCAAAGCAAGGGGTGTTTATAATGCTTCGATTCAGGTTGCTACTGACAAACAAAGACACGTTTCCAGTGCGAGTGTAAGAGTGTGTTTACACCGCAGAGCAGTAGAATAAAGGAGAAACAGAAAAAGAATAGGCGCTCGGAAGTGGGAATTCAGATTTTCATCTTTGTTCCTCCATCAGACCCACTGAGGGTTTGTTAGGATGTAGAAATGCAGATGGCATCATTGTCACTTCTCCATGAGTGCATATTGCAGCAGCTATCAGAGCAAACACGTCGAGCCTGTTCACTGTATTAATGACCCCAGTTCTAGCCTAATTGCTTTCCTAGTGTGTAAATGTCAAGCACCATGCAAATACAAATGGCATACTTGTGCTTGTTGCCTCAAGAGCAGCGTTATGTGCAAATGAGCAGTGGAGGGACGAGGGCTTGTGAAGCAACAAGTAGCACTCAGGAACTGGGTATCCAAACAGTAGAATGACGTGTGATATTTATGAACTCACCCCAGACCCTGCACTCAGGAGACCTCTTCTATTTAGTACCTGTAGCTCTGTTATCACAGTTTAGGCATCTACTGTATATACTTTACCAATCCAGCCAAAACAGGCAAAACAAGCACATTATTGGAGGTAAATTCCTTACATTGCCAATACATAGTCTTTCAAAATAAAATGCCCTTCCTGAAATATATTTGACTGTTATTTAAAAGTAAAAAGCGGATTTAAAAAAACTATTTTACACTATCAAATAATGAAAATACCACATGGGGGTTGAAAAATTACTTCTCTACAGGGACTTAATTCCAAAAAAGGACATTTCAGCATCTTTTGTGAGAGCTTCCTGTGCATGACAAGCAGCTCTTTTGCATGCCACCTTCCATTCTTTTCATTGCTTTCTATTGCTGAAATAGTTGAAATTGAATATTCTGACCTGCCTTTGCTGGAGGTGGACCTCAATTCTATCAGCTGCAGTGAAGCATGTCTTTTTGCAACAAGAAATTGGACAACTTTCAGATGTGTGGGAATGTGGAATATTGGTGGAAATCTGCTCCTTTTGAGAGGAAAAAACTGTTTAAAGGAAATCTGATACCACTGTGATGGCTGAAAGTCACTGTAAAGTCATTTTTATTTATCTTTATTGCTACTTAAGATCCAGAAATGATTCATAAGGAGAAATTGTCAAGGGTTACGGCTGCTTCATCGTGGTTCAGCCCTCTGAAGGACCTCTGTGCGATGCCCACGGGGTTGCAGGTTCAAGTCTTGTTCAAGCTGTTCTCAGTAGCTGGATCAAAGTGTGGGTGCGAATGTGTGAAGGACGGAGGTGCTTTTGCTGTGACAGAAAAGCCTTCAGTTGTTGAGCCTGCCTTCAGGTGTAATAACCGCCGTCCTCTCTTTCCTCCATGAGAATCCCTCTTCCTTTTCTGTTTCCCTCTGTGAAATGAAAGTAACATTTTATCAAGCTTTACCCCTGGAGTTGTAAAAATCAATACAGTGAGAGCTCTTACAGAAAGGTTGTAAATCATGAAAATTCATTCTGTTAAATTAGAGCTAAGCCTGTCTCCGCTGCGTATGGGGCTCTTCGGACTGTGAGCACACTGTGAGTCAACACAACAGCTACTGCAGAAAAGCTGCAAATTCTGGCATTTGTGTATGCTTGACAATACATGCTTAATCTTCATACCTAATGCAGAAATACGATACTTCATTATCGGTTAATCAGACATCTGAGGGTGAGATTACATTCATCCTGCGTGGAAATAGAATCTCTAGTAGCTCTGATCTGTTGCGTGTAAACGTTTGTCCTGCACCTCGTGGTTACGATACTTCCAGCACAGCTTCACTGCAGAGGCCAGCAGGTCACAGGGAGTTATTGTGTGATACGCCCACACATCTTATTCCACTAAAAAACCTATTCACTCTCAGAAAAATCCCCACAGGGAGAGGAAGCTTGCACTTGTGGGGCTTTCAGATGAAAACACAAGCAACAGTTGAATATCTACGCTTACAATTTCATCTCACCTCCATATGTTCCTTTTGTATTAAACACCACATGGCTGCTGTAAGTGCTTCTACACCTCTGGCCCTTTCCATGTGGAGAGAAAACATTTCTCCTGGACCAGTGCTAGCAAAGGAGGATAGGCAATTGAGTGGAATGCAGCTACAAGCTTTTGGATTGGAGCTTTTCCTAGAGTTGCAGAAGCAGAGAGGCACCAGGCGGGTGGTGGGGATACTAATGAGCCCTTGGATGAACGTCCCTGTTGTTAGAGTTTTCCCCAGAGAAATAGGAGGATTTGCCTCCATGCAGCTAGATGTTATGTGTTATTTGTGCACCAAACAGCAATCTGGTCTTGTTGGAAGCTCTTCTTAAAAAGGTGCGACCTGGGAACTGGGAGCACAGATCTTATAGGGGAGTGAAACCTGGAAAGGGGACACCTGAAAGGGTTAATTTGGAGGAACCAGAGTGGTGCTTAGATGATGAATTTGTATTTTAATAGGGGTCAATATATAATTGAGGGGCTTTTGAAGTCCATGGGATATATCTTGCATACATTTTTATTAAAAGTTGAAAAAAAATGTTTTTATGTTCATAACGATCGTGTCTTTACAAATTCCATAATTATTTATTATGGGGAACATCATTTATTGATTTAAAAAATGACTGGATATCACTAAAATGTCAACTAAATAACCGTCCTAATTTAATAACAACCACCTTCTAATTAGCTAAACAATAATAAAATGAGCTGATTCAGAAATAGTTTGGATTGTGTTCTTTTTGTTAAGTTGAGATAATCATGACAGATATTTCTTTTTTGGCAATATATCCAATTTTATAGGGAAAATAACAAATTGTATCACTTTCAACTAAGTTCCCCATTACAAAAACACCTCTCAAGGAAGTGTGTTAATTCCAGATCACATGACCTGCTCCATATGATGTCATTTCCTCCTGAAGAAAAGACTGGCCAGACTCCAAGGCTTTCTGACTTATTTAATATAAAGTAGTGTGTGAGTCAAGTGTGGATTTATGGCATGTCAACAGGTTTACTACAATATCTTTCGAAATAACTTTCAATATCAATTTTACTCAGTTGTATATGTAATATTTAGAAGATTCTTTCTCTAAAAATGAGCTGTGGTGTTTGGTTAAAAGCGGCCATGTTAAATTTAGTCCTGAAAACAGCAAAAATGTCAACTATGATACAAAAAGTCCCAAAATTATATATTGACCCATAGAGTGTTTGATACAGACACCAAGTGTCAGCACAGGATCGGCTGGTTACATCTGAGACCAAAGACAGATGATTGCCCTTTTAGTCCCACAATCCATTTTACAGCTTTTTATGTTTGTAGAAGAGCTTCTGAACTGCAAGGCGAACCAAGTAAACTCAAACTTCATGCTACTGTAAACTTTGAACATGATATTGTGGCTGTAAGGTTTTTAAATCCCACCACTTTTTCCTGCATCCAAGTGAAATCATCAAGAAATGTCCATGCACATATGGGAACATGAGGTTTGCAAAGCATATGTCACAAAGGTTACTTTAACATTAGTCTGGCTCATCAGATGAAGATATAAACTTGCCATTGACAATCACAGCAATTGATAATCTCAATCTCCATTTCCTCCCTTTCCGCTAGACATCCCATGAAGAAAAAGAACAACAAGCTCCTGGGGTGCAACCTACCACACTGAAGTGAAACTTAAAGTTTTGCAGAGGATTTGGATCATGCAGTCTGGCTGCTCTGCTAGTTTGTTTTTTCGGCGGATTATCCATTTTAATCACAGTGCTTGTCTCCCTGCAAGCAAATGTTTCACCACAACTATTACATCCATCACTTTGTTGAGAACACTGAAGCTGCATCCTCTGCTTAACCCTTCCACTATGACTGTGATTGGCTTAAAGAATCACTACCAAGCCAGAGTGTTTTTCTCCCCTGTAGCAGAATGACAGCGTGGTGCAGCCAGACCTTTATGTTGTACAGAATGTGCTGGAAAAATGAGGCTGCTTTAACATTAGCTGTTCAACTGGAGCTAAGTAAAGTCTTCTAGGGTTCTGTATTTTCAGCTAGCAGTTTAAATACAGTAAATAAAAGTATTAGAGTGGGCACATCTGGGTGTTAGGAAAATGTATACCCAAGTCTCAGGGTAATTCATGCTTTGCAGCAGATGAATCCTGCCCATAATTAAGTGGTAGAAGAAGGCAGACCTGGTTGTATTACTGACTGATTGATAGGTCTGCATTATGAAATCAGATCATTTTAAAGAGTAGGCATCACAGTAAGTTACCAATTTCAATGCAAAGTCATAAAAAGCAGATTGTGATTCTGAGCTGATATTGCACAGGTATCAGAATTCCTCCCCCTACACTGTGTTATTGTAATTATGATATAGATTCAGGTTATCATGTATTTGGAGCTGCAGGTGAAAACCACCACCTCAGACTTCCAACTGAACCTTAGTGTTTCCACCAACTATTTATCACCAGCTTCAGTGAGAGTCCCCACATTTCCCCAGTCCAGTCTGTTTAAATTCTCTGTGTGACATTTGAAAAAAGCAAACCGTCCAACTGCCTGATTGACAGGATTTGGCTTATGGTTGAACTGCTGATAGGCAGGCCAGTTGGTTTCATGGTTCCTTTCTGGCTGACTGGTTGACTCACTTAGCCTTCCAGCTGTAGCCATGCCACACTTCATCCTCCCAGAGAGACAGACTGTTGGGGAATCCTCTGCTGTCTTCCCCTCATGCACAGATGCTCAGGCTGAGTGCTCTGGCTGCTTGTCAGCAAGGTTTCAGGAAGACGGACGCTGTGGAGTAGTCACTATACAGTCAGAAGTACCAACGTGAAAGCTTTCTGTAACTAAATCCCTTATTAATATGATACAATAAACCAAGTAGTTTGAAGAAATCACAGCTCTAAGTTAGCTTTTTACATCAAGCTGATCCAGATTTGCTACAGTCCAGGTCCAACATGTGCATCCTTCATTGCACACGTTGTTGTAACTGAGATATAACCTGGTTTACTGTTTACAGCCAACAGCTACTGTTATCTTTATCTATGGGCTGGACAACAACCCCTACTAATGAATGATAACCTCTTTTATGATATTATATTCAGTGACAACTTCTGACATGCCTCTCAGAAACACAAGTAACATGTTCGGATCAAATTACTTGGAAACTCGGTGCACTAAATCTGGACATGATGTACCCTGACAGAACCAGGTTCAGGGACGGCGGCCATCTGCCTCGACCGGTTGGGGTGAGAGTGGGGATGAGGGAGGTGTGGATACTATTGTGATTATCCAGTAGAAGATGTTTGGAGCTTTTCTTTGAGGGATCATCCCAGTCAAACATTTTCAAGTTTGAGCTTCTGAATTCATCTAGAGTTGCATTTACGTTTGTGTTATAGAGGTTTGGATTTACAGATCCCTGAAATTCCAAGGAATTAGTTACAGTTCATTTGTATGACTGATAGTGACCCACAGCAATCAGTCGAGGTTAGGATGCATCCTAGGAACAGATTATCTATACATAAAGATATAAATAGCTTCCATTATGATGATGCCAGGAATGGATCTGACTAAAAAAATTCAAGGACACTATGCACACCCATCCTGCTTTACTGTCAGTTTTACTTTAAATTGGACCAGAATTTCTAAAATAAGCACCATGCTGTATTGAAGGAAACTCAAATCCAGCAATGAAGACCATAAACTCAGTAAAAAAAATGTTTATTGAGGTAGCAAATCAAGGAGAAGTTGGGTCATTTTCTCATTAACTTCTATTCAGATGGGCTTCTAGTTCCAACCAGAGGAGTCGCCCCCTGTTGGCTGTTAGAAAGAATGTATGTTTAAAGCACTTGTAACAACGTCACTTGTCATATTCAGGCACTGTGTCAATCTTTTATATGGAAATCCTATACCATTCTTCCTGCCATGTTTAGGCTACAGCAACTCAATCAACTTAAAAGAAAAGCCACACGTCAAAAAAAAAAAAAAAGCTCTGGATGGGATTTTTTCAATAATAACTCAAACACCATAGAGAATTTCATCGTAAAACTCCATTAAATTAAATTTTCTATAATATGAAACAGGCAATATTTAACATACGGAGCATAAAAGAGGATGTGTGCAACAAACACGGGTAAATTTTGCCTCAATAAAGTCCTTGCCATGTTCCAAGACCCTTGTTAAGCTTTTAGCCGCCCTGAATCATACTGGTTCCATACCTGGCATCAAATCATGAAAATTTGAGTGTGCCTGCGTTTGTGATAAGAGGTGGTGCTCTGGCACAATCTCAGGCCAAATCCGGTACCAGAATTGCACTGCACAGAATTTTATCTGCATAAACACAACCTCTGCTGTGCCATTCCACCCACTCAGTGCACCGGTGTCACAAAAGACCAAAGGGCAAAAAATGCAGGTGTGCCTGACAAACATGGCAACGCACCTGGATCTTGGTCTGCCTCTTCCTTGTGTGGAAAATAGAACCCTTTATCCTCCAGCCAGATGAGGGATTTATTTGTAGTTATAATGGCAAATTGCCGCTGCAAGTACAGTTCAGCTCTTGCCGACAGGAAAGCATAACGGGTAAGGTGCGATAAAACCCTGAAGTCAACTGTGAAAAATGATTTCATAGTTTAGGAGAGCAGGATATCCATGGCCCATCAGATGATCCTGTGATGAGATGTGGCATTATCTTTGAAAGGCCCATTTATAACTCAGTGCTGGCCATGTCACATTATACTACCACTACTATTATTATGGCCTTGCACATAGTTTGCTTGCTAGTGTATGCCTCACACACGTATGCCTTCCCATAGAAATAAGCTTTTTCTGACATCACAAGTAAGTCATTAGGCTAGCATTATTCTATATTTTCTCTTTCTTTAATTTTTCTTCAACAATATACCTCGTGAAAAGGTCAAATCCAGCATCATATTCGGCTGGAAAAATCTACAGAAGATGCAAATCTGTCAGAAAAGAACTGTCACAATTGCACTGTTTTATTTTTGCCATTTTAAGTAAGGAGTATGTCACTCACTGAGAAAGTGGGGCTGAAAAAAGGGGTTTCGGTCACTAATAGGCTTCTTTGGTGCAGAGGAAAAAGATGCATCAGGCTCTGGATACAAAGACAGTACTTGTTAGTTGAATTATTTCGTTGTGGGCTTGGAGTTTTTCATGGGAGTTGATGAAAATAAGAAAAAATTAAGAACGTTTAGTGAAGTTTTCTCTGCTGTTCAGTTGGTTTGAATGGGTGAACCTTTTAACTCTAATAGTTTAGACAATACAATTGAGTAAGACTTCAATTTCTACATGAAAAATAACAGAAACTAGCAACAAAAACAGCAGTAATAACACTGCTAACACTAAAACTAGAACAACATTGCTAATATGAATAAGAACACAAACTATTGTTACAAACTGCACTCATTTCTAATGTGCTACTGTTTCATGTACCATCAGATACAACAAAAACATCGTTCTCTCTTCACATGCCACAGTCTGTTCATATAAACGAACGCTTACTGGATTTGAGAGTTGAAATGAGGGAGATGTTTAAGTGCAAAGTAGCTGGAGAGAGAATCACTGACAAGTGAATCTACAAGGAGAAGACATGCTCTTCCTCTTTCAAAAAAACTGGGACACTGTTCCTGAGGGTGTAAACAACACAAACAGAGCAGAGACACAAACACACAGAGAGAGAAGCAGCTCTCTACCTGCAGACACACCTCTCATATTTTCATTTTTTCCCGTATGCACACTGTAACTCTGCCCCATCTAGAAACCGGTCTGTGTTTGCAACACGTCTGAGACACGCTTGTCAGCTTGTTGCACAGGGTAGACTGCTGGCTTGCCTGACGAGAGATGACTAGCCAATCTAGCGAAAATCTGGCTGCCTTGACACCAATCTGGCACCGATTTACGGATCAACAGCGGAGTGGACAAACACACACACGCACTCGAAGCCCCACTGATTATGTGTGGGTGGCTGCACTCCCCAGCAGGCTCTCCCACAATGTTGTGTGCATATATTTTGTTTTTTAGTATGAGCAAAGCATTTTTCTTCTACAGACTTCACTGCAGTGATTTATTCCAAAGCCCTACACATTCCAAGCATTACTTTAATATAAGTTTTAATTCAAACCGAAAAAAACTGTATTAGTGGTGTTTGTTTTTCAGTGCAAATAATGAAAAAATTTGTTATTTCATGATTTCAGTTGAAAACGTCAACTTAATGTGTGTTATAAACTCCATTTTAGATTAAAAAAAATAGTGTCACTTAAAAAACAGTTGATTGATGAATTTGGTTAGTCAGAAAATCAGATGATAAAACTCAAAATAAATCCTTATTTGTATTCACTGCTCAGCCAGTAATCCAGCTGTGCCCGAACTGTATTTTACATTTTATGATGCATAAACATCCATTTTGGCAGCAGCATGAAGTTGCCCTTCATCTGATTGTTGAGAGCATCAGGGAATTTTTATTTTTTCTTCCATTTTTATTGAATTCTCTCCCAGAGTCTCTTATTCAACCGGCAGAGTATTTCACACCAAAAGAGACACACTTAGCACATTTTTAAACCCAGATCTTAAATCTTTATTGGACATTGCATGCCACATGTTTATCTCCCACTGAGAATAGCGACACTTCAGTGTGTGTGTGTGTGGGTGTGTGTGTGGGTGTGTGTGTGTGTGTGTGTGTGTGTGTGTGGGTGTGTGTGGGTGTGTGTGTGTGGGTGTGTGGGTGTGTGTGGGTGTGGGGGAGCTGTACTGGTTCAGTGTTAAAGGATCTCTGCCTTCAGGGGAACTTTATCGAAATCTTAAGTGCTTCTGGTGGTCAAACACTTAAAAGGTGTCACATGTATTTTCTCATCCTTCCAGTAGACGCTATACAGCGTAGTACATATGCATTTTGGTCAATTGGGTAAAAAGGATAAAGAAAATTTGCTCTTATATCTCATCAAGTGATGCAAAACACTTGAACTGCTAAGATTATACAATTAAAGAAATGAACAGAATTACTTGTTTGCTGCACTTTTACTTTTTAAACTCTTGTATTATCAAACACAACCTTGATGTTTCATAACCAACATTTAGATTTGCTTTTCTCCAAGCCGCTCATAAAACATGATATTATTTTTCACATGTGACTCAGTGTTGAAAAGTATGACAACACACCTTATTTTTTATCTATCTGCAGATCCAAAGATCTGTGAAGGCTAGGAACAAAGTCAAGATAGAGTTCTTTGACGGTGAGGTTCAGTCAGGAGGTCGCCTTCATCTTACTTTGACTTTTGTTCTCTGTTTTTCTGTCTGTCATGCACAAATGTGTAGTTTTTCAAAGGATTTTCATAAAAAACACAAAACATATTACTTTTTGAAACTAAACTCTGAGTGTTCAGAGATCAGTATCGTAAGTGAAACATTAACATATTTTCCTTTTCATGGTCTTTTATTCATGTCGTGTGCAGTCAGATCATTCAAGGAAAAGAAAAGCTGAAACTGTGCACTGTCTGTGTACACATTTCATCCAGCTGTTTACCGGCAGCTCTCCTCATTTGGTCCCTGTCTCCTCTCCTTCCTCTGAGTGTGATAATCAGACAGGTCTGCCGAAGCCCCCATTGTCTGCACACACCGTCTACGTGACTCTTATACATATGAGAGCAGCTTAGCGCTGTGAATGCCGCTCAGCTTTCTGGAGGTTGACCTTTTTCCATGGATTAATAGGTTTTATGCTGGCAGCATTAATAAACAATTTCTTCGTTTCCACAGTGGGGTAGTGAGCAGTCACTCTGCATATTAATGCGAACCCCCCCCCTCCATACTAACCTCCTCTCACCTACTTTTAGGCGGTCGTGCTCTGCAATCACGACCTGGTTTTTTTGTTGTTGTTGTATCTTTGTTTTAGAGAGACTCTCTTAGCTCTCTTTTTATTGCCTATTCGCTCTTTTTCAGGGCTTTTTATTTGAAACTCCCACTCCCTCCATCTGTCTGTTTGTCTTTTCATTATCTGTTTTTTTTTTGTAGAAATTGTTTTTCTTTCCTAGATCCACCCCTTTTCCCCCTTAAAACCACACACCTTTCCCTCTTTGAGTCAGTCTGCCTGATTTTTCTTTTCCAAGTCAAGCTGCTTTGTTTTGCTATGACCGTTGTTTATTTCCGTCCCTGTCTTTTTGCTTTGGTGACTGGGGCTGATTGTGTAGGGCTGAGCAGTTCTGGCCCTCACGCTGTCTGTGGCCAAGGTCAATTATGGCCTTCCCGTTCAGAGCATGGCCAATCACGAGCCAGGGAGCCACTGATGTGGAGCGCCAGGCGGGGGAGATCGAGCAGGAAGAAAATCAACCGTTTGATGCCTCAAAAATGATTCGATTTTCCACTGGTGTGAAAGTGTGTGCTGTGTCTGAGTCTCCTTCTCCTTGTTCGCCTTCAATGTCACCCATATTTTCTCAAAATATTAGTTTGATGTTGGGCAGAATTATACAGCAGGCACCTGTGAGTGGAAAGGTAGTGCTGCTTCTTTTTTATATTATTTTTTTTCACTCATATAACTCATTCTATTCCCTCAAAATCCTACATTTCAGAGTCAGACTGTGAGAGACTATTTTGTTTGGAGGGAGAATTAATTCCAAAGGACATTGATTTAGTTTTTGTTTAATATAATTGATTATATCATGGTACTGCAAGGGTTTTTTGTAAGTATATATTGTCTAGTTGCTCCTCTGTTTTGCCACTAACAGATAATTAAATAAAAACATTAAAATGAAAACAATTTCTTCAAGAAAAGCACAACTTGTTTAGGAAGGGAATCGCATTTGCTCCACCTTCATAAAATCTTATTGGAGAGTTGCTTATCTGAGATATTGCCAAGACTCTTCCATGCATGAAATCATTTGTCAGTTTTTTTCGAACCATTTAAAGAAAAATGTTAGAGGATCATACAAAAGACTTATTAAATGTCAGTGTTCTGTTTTCACCCTTTGGTTTTTCCACCTTGGAGGCAGCAAAACAAGCTATAAGCCAGATACTGATATATTATACCACTATTTACTTACCTTATTATCCAGGACTTGTGGGGCAACATTTGTAGTAAACTGGAGTAGATACGACTGAACTGAAACAGTAAAAGTGTAGACTGTTAAACTAACACAGCAATTACACTCACTTCAAGCATCAAATTCAAATTACATGCAGTCATTTGATCTTTTGTTAAGATAAAAGTGCCTATTAATATTTCTTCAAGGAAAGTAATTGCCATGGAAGGTAGAGTTTTTTAACCTTTGTGCCAACAATTTAGGTAAAATTATTTCCTATTGCAATTTGATGTGCACAGTCTATGCTAAGAGGTCATTAGTTGTCCACAATGAATACAAATAGCAACAGGAAGGGTTCATTTTTTTGTGGCAAAACAAATAACATATTAAAAGCATTTGAATTGTCCCGGACATTCGGCACACTTTAAAATGCCATCATCACACAATGCGTCTGACATCAGCTGCCTTCACTGCTCTGAATCAAAGTGATTACGGTGACTGGCCGTGCCATTCCACAAACAAACCACCTCCACTCGCTGAGCCTCCGTAAACAAAGGCTGCGTGTCTGTTCGAAGGCATTTGATTAGCCACAATTACAGCCTTGGCACTGGCTTGTATGATTACTTTGACTCGAGGCTGTTTTGTAGGTGTTTTATAAGTAATCAGTGCTGGGCTAAACCTGGACCAGCATCAGAATGATGTGTCTAATTACAGCAGCCAACCAACCCGGGGTGCAGCTCACCTGATGAGGAAAAAAGTAGAATTAATTACCTAATTGGAGCAACTCAAAGAACCATGAAGGTAAAAGTGTTTGCCTTGTAATCGGCTCAGCAGCAGAGTTTGCTGTAGCATCGGAGGAGCATGTTTAACCGTTCTCCCAGAACAGTGACTATTTGGTTCAACAAATAAACCTTTGTTCGCTGTTGTTGCTAAAGATCAACCGGAGGAGTGGGTTTTTTTTGAATACAAATGACATCCCTCCCTCAGGGTTAGACTTTGCCTTTGTGATTTGGAATCTGGTCATTTGTATGTATTGTGTACAGTCGGTAAAATTGTCACTTTGTTTGCAGTCAGGACGCATCCTAAACCCTTCTGACAACTTGGACATAATAAGAAGCCATTTGATAAACTACTGCTTGCTGCTGATACACAATAAATAATGATGGGGCTGAGCTCGTGCATAGTCCCGAGGGAATGTTTGTGTATTTGGTTTGAAACGTGCTGTCGTCATGCTCAGGGTTTTATCATTTAGGGCTCAGTTTTTATTGCTTCAGCCTATAAATTGTTCGGCTCAATGCTGTCTGCAATGGAAGCAGCATTAACAGTTGTGATCCTAATCCCTACATTTACCACTAGAATAGACAGAAGTTAAGTCTCTTGTGTAATGTAATCTCTGACGAGACAGACTAAAGTCTGGATGTGGAATTTCCCAACATATATCTCTTGCAACAGATCACAGCTCTGACCTCTCACTGCCTGCACTGACAGTTTTGCCTGTTTCTAACTGTAATTGAATGTGCAGAATCACATCACAGCACCTCTTCTGGAGTCTTTTTTTGACTTGTCAGCTGAGGCTGCTGTTATGCATCATGCATCTGTGCCCTTCCACTCAGCTCAGAAATGCCCACGAGTCCTCAAGCAAGGATAGAGAGGGCGTTCAAAGTACAGCCGGGTGCTCCTCAGGATCATTATTATCATCTCTCCACTCCTTCCTGCTCAGCTCTGCTTTCAGCTGAATGCTGTCTGGAGGATAATCTCTGACAGGAGTAATTCACTAAAGGGCTAATTACATGATAATCATGGCATCGTGTGTCCTGTGTTCAAAACTGAGTGTTTAGCCCATAAATAACGTTCTGCACTGCTGCAGGAGAACCATAAGGGGAAAACCCCACCGTAGTAACTACAGCATGTCAGTGGCAACATGGAAATAATACCAAGAAGATTAAAATATTGTGGTATATTTTTCTAAGGATGGCATGGTCAGTTGGTCAGTTGCTGCGGCACTTTGTTCCAGGCTGAATATGTCAACAGCTATTTCATTCTGTGCACTCATGGCACCAGCAGACAAATACTACTGACATTTCCTTTATCTTATTATTATTATCATGTTGTGTTTTTAGCAAAATACAGCGGGTCCTCGACTTACACCAGAGTTCCATTCCTACACTGTGACCTACGTCAATTATCGCCGTAAGTCGGAACTCTGGTGAAAATGGAAACAATGCCGTTAGGTGCATCACGATATCGATCAGTTTATATATTTGTATAACTACAGTAACAAAAACAGTCATTAGCTCACACTGAAACACAACACGGTAGGAAAATACCGGCAAAAATGTAAACAAAGCCGTCTTATAGTGCCATGTGACTGTTGTACAGACAGTATTCGTCCGCTCCGCTTGTCAACTATTTCCACTGAACCAGTTCTGACATAACGACAAAATGCCGTACGTTAAACCGAGGACAGGCCCCGTAATCAGTTCCGACAAAACGGCGAAACAACGCAAGTCCAGGACGTCGTAAACCGAGGACCTCCTGTATCTTCACAGTTTTTAGATGAATTTCAATAAGATTTAGTACAGAATATCATGGCCCCCAGAGGATAGACCCACTTGACTGTGTTTCCACCAACTTTTCATCTAACACAACCAACTAACAGCTCAAGTTTTCACTTATCTCAACATGTATGTGACAAAATTGTATGTAGATATTCATAATCTCCAGATGATGAGTCCTATTAACTTGATTTATTTTTCATCTAGAGCCACCACAATATTGACTTTTGTGGTTTTTGTAAAATGTCACACCTTAACAATTCCTTAAATTTTCATCAAGCACAATTGTCATCTCAAAAATGTTCTTTGCTTTAAGACCAAAGTCCCATCAGCCCCAGCTGGACTTTAGTCTGGTGATACACCAGTAACTAAGACTGTGAACACGATCGACATTGAACCTGCTCAACATCAGCATAGAATCAAAGAGGTACAGGAAATTAGATCATCACAGACCCTGTTTCATTAGACGTGTGTGTGTGTGTGTGTGTGTGTTTGTTTTTTTACATTAATTAGCATAGAAATTAGTTCACAGTGGTTGGGTGATGATACTGCATACAACACAGCCACTGTAAATATTCTACAGTTTGCTTCTTTCAGGCAGAGAAATTGAAGTGCTCCTTATTTTGGATTCCTGTTATGTGACATTGAGAACCGCGGTGGTACGAGATGAATCAGAGGTTTTTATATACAATGTCAGGGGCGCAGTGTGAACTGCTCACAACAGATGTGGTGAAACTCTCCATTGTGATGAGTGCGCTTTGATTAATACACCCTGAATGAATGCCTTTATTTTTAGCCTGGCAGGGCGGACAGTGTGGAAACGCTTTTTATTACCCTTCTGGTTGGAGATGAATTGGTAACAGCGGAGAGAGATGTGGTGCCTCGCTGTTCATTTGTCATTGCCAGATTGAGGTGTAAAGGATGGAAGAATCACTTGATTAGGCCTATCATTATTCGTGCAATGTTCAGAACACAGCCATAGACAGATTGCTAAAAGCAGACATAGTGTTTGGGAAGAATGATCCCCTTTGGATTTTCCCAATTAAAAAAATTGGAGGAACTAGTGAAGTGAGTCTGGCTAGACATCCAGGGGCAGGGAGGTTTGATTTCTCCATCGCTGATGTCCTGAGGTCAGAGCCTAACAATATATACTTTCTGCTGGGAACATGAACTAATTGACTAAACGAGTGCTCTTACATCTGATGTCAAGGTTAAGACCAAGGAGAGAATGAGAGTTGCATTTCATCAGAGCAGGTCATTAGGCTTGGCTTGAATCAGACATGATTATAGCGACAGAGGCTCTGCAATGCTCATCTTTGTCGAGACAGGTAGAGGTATGAAGTTCGTTTCACCTGCTGAGGCAGTTTCTGCACCTGCCATAACATTATTCTGTACCGCGTGAAATAAAGGTGACATTTGTCCTGGTGACCGCCACACGAGTTCAGGTATAAATTATGGATCTGACATCTGTTTCATTCCTACACAATGTTGAAGCATGAATCATTCATTCCAGTCTACTTGAATGTCTTCCACATACATTATTGTCAAATGAGATTTCATATCTGCTGTTTCTGTCTGTCTCCGCAGGAACTCTTTACAGCGGAATGCAAGTTCAAAGAGTCGGTGTTCGAGAACTACTATGTGATCTACTCGTCCATGTTGTACAGACAACAGGAGTCGGGGAGAGCTTGGTTCCTAGGGCTCAATAAAGAGGGCCAAGCCATGAAGGGGAACCGAGTGAAAAAAACAAAACCAGCTGCTCACTTCCTGCCCAAGCCATTAGAAGGTACGTAACAGACACCCAGAGGACGAGAGGTCAAACTGGAGCACTTTCCTTTTTAATTGCACCAAGGTTCAAGGTCTCTGTAGTTGTAACCGACAGATTATGGTCCTTGCCAATTATTGTGGGGTATATTAATTATTAATTATTAGCTACTCTCACAGTGGCTAAGGCTATTCTAACAGCTAGCGGCTTAGTTAGAATGCAGCCACAGATTAACCTGAAACAGAGTCTGGAAAGCAATAATTAATAGTGTTTTAAGATATGTACCTTTCTTGACAACAAAAAATTATATAAAAGTGAAAGATTAAGAAAATAAAGAACAGCAGATGATCATGCTCAGTCGATCTCATATAAAAGGATAAAAATGTGTTAATTTAATCTATCCAAATCTTCTAATTTGCATATTCAGTTGTAGCCACCCTTATTAATGAAGAAGCCTAGTTTTGGACGGCAGGTTCTCTGATATCACATGCTGTTCAACCATTACATTTAGTGTATATTGGTTCCAAATTGATTTTTTTGATCGCCAACAATCAGCATCGCTATCGGCCTTGAAAAACCCATAATGGTCGATTCCTAATAAAAATAAAATATTGCAGTATCTGTGAATAATGTACAGCATTTTAACAGACTTGCAGGGACACAGGAAGCATTGAGTAGCATTTCCTCCTCGATCTGTCTTTACATTTGTAGTACTTGAAGTGCTTTTTTCACCTGTCAGCGTTGCATGAGACCTTGTTAGTGAAAACCCGACATCTTCCTGCAGCAGAAAACATAATATATTTAGGTATATCTAAACATAAACATTGTTATGTTTTCAGGGTAAAAAGCATCACTGAAAACAATGACTACCCTCAGCATGTGTCCTTATTATACTACAAGACAGCTGTCTCATACTATAAGACATGATTCCATACTCAGTAATGGTACAAGTACTGTATACGAAATCTCTGTTTGACAGATTTTCCTATTTGTGTGCTGATTCACTGTTTTGCTGCTGTAAGCAGACAGTGTAGGAGGCAGAGCGGCTCTGTAAGTGCAGCCTGAAATGTTGATTGTCCAGCAGATGCCACCATGACTCTCGTCAGCCCCCAGCCTGATTGCTTCCCATCATTTAAGCACGGAATCAGGTTTGAAGTGTCTCGTCAAGACAGTAATACTGCTGTAGTGTGGCGGCTGTAAAGTGGTGGATAATGAGACACTTTCCACTGTTTGGTCAAAAAAAAAAGATTCAGAATCAGACCTGATGGAGAGAGAAGCCCAGTTAATCAAAAAAGGTATCCATGTGTAAATGAAAGGTTGTCTTCAGTGCAGGCTTTGGAGAATGTTATTTTTTCCTGCATACAACCTTGTAAAGGAAACATGAGGCAAGAACAGTAGTGTTAGGGGATAAATGCTCCTGAAATACTGTAGTTGTAGACAACTCCAAAGTACTGAGAAAAGGTTCTTGCTAACAGCTTTTCAAGTGTTCCTCTGCTTTCTCTCCTTTTTTTCTGCTCCTCCAGTTGCCATGTACAGAGAGCCATCGTTGCATGATGTTGGAGAGACAGTGCCCAAGGCGGCAGTACCTCCCAGTAAAAGCACAAGTGAGCCAGCGGTGATGAACGGAGGTAAACCTGTCAGCAAGCCCGACAAACCCGCCACATAGCCACACCTGACCAGCGCCCGGTGTGTGTGTGTGTGTGTGGGTGTGGAGGGGAGGAATGTGACGGAGGCAGGGCTTTTTTTTTTCCAACTAGACTCCAGACCCTCTTTCTTCTGTGGATCAGATCCAGGCGAACCTCCCTACCTTTTCTCTTTCTCACTCCTCCTCCTCCTCTGTCTCCGCCTCCCTTTCTCCAGCCGTTTTCGGATGGATTCTGAGGCGGCCGAGTTCGTCCAGCACAGGAGGGAAGAGGACATCTGATCATGGAATGCCTTTAGATTCCTCTGAAACTGTGAGAATTCATGTGAATAACGCATTTTTCACAATGATGCTTGTGGTACTTTTGCTTGATGATGGTTCGTCCAAAAAAGAAAAAAAACCTCCCCCCCTCCTCCTCTCTATAATGCCCTGTTGCAGCAGAGTCTGTGTATCTTCAGATCTATTTTCTATACCACAGTTCACCAGCTATGTTCTGGGATAGAGACTGTATACATAGAGTAAATATTTGGACTGTTGTCCTCTATTTTTTACGAGTATGTTCCCCTCTCCCTCTCTTTCTATCTCTAGTCACATACTTTTCTCTTTGTCAAGTAACCTAGAAAAGAAAAAAACATTTTGCAAGGGAATTGTGTGATTTTCTAAGAAACACATTCACACGGATGTGGCATAAGGAAACACAAATATACGAAACAGTCCAAAATTTTTCTTCTTTCCTACAACATGCACACACTTGCAGACAGACACACAAAGTTTGTGTGGAGAGATCCGAGACGCTGCTTTTTTTACAGCAGATAAAACCACACTGGAGGCTGGCAGATAGCTCCTGCAATCATAGTTGATGAAGTGCTAATTACCGACACTGCAATCAATGCGAGGAGCTCCCTACACACAAACACACACACACACACACACATTTATAAGCAGATGTGCGTGTGGGTGGGAGAGCGCTGTAAGGAATGGTGTATACATATCACTATCTAAGTCCCACCAGCGGTTCAGTCCGCCTTCTCTGGTAAATAGAAAACCTGAAGTCTATTTTTCTTTAATCTTATTTCAGAGCATGGGCTCTAGGAATATCTCTAGGCCTTGTAGGCCTCTGTCCCTCACTCACTGACTACTTTGGACTACAAGGCAAGGCTTGTGGCTTTGACCCAGATGGTCTATAACTGCAGCACTGGCAGCCATCTTATGGCAGTGTCTACTTAAAGCCAGAAACAACATGGCTGAAAACCAGTAGGTGACATTTATACTGGCTGCATCCCTATTTGGTTCAGCAAACTAAAGCATGGACAAGGTTAATATTGTGTTCTCTCTTCTTGCAGCAGTTATACAAGAGACGGCTTATATTGTAACATTTTCACTGTATAAACCTTAGGGAAAATGACTATTAAAAATCATAACTTTTTAAATGACTAGATATTATTATTATTATTATTACTATTATTATTATGAGAGGATTTGTCTTCTAGCTCAGCATGCAGAGTCCAGTACTGATCATCTTGGCCTATCACGTGCCTGTTTGGACCTTGATTCCCGGCATGCAAAAACAGGTTCCCAGTCCCCACTGGGCCAAAGGTGCCTCACCCACCCGATACATCCATGTAGAGGACACGTAGCATTGTTCATCTGAAAAAAAACACACTCACATGCATTCATTCTGAAATGACCAAAGTCTTTTTTCATCCCAAGAAGAACCGATTCTTTAAAAAAAAAGAGAAAAAAAGAACACAAATCCGACTCTCTCTCAGATTCAAGTCATTGAAGCTTTCACTGTGATAGCGTTTGTTCTGTCCAAAAAGAATCAACTCTGCTCAGACCCGCAAAGGTCTTCTCGACTGATGTCACTTTGGAGAAGTACATATACCTTGAATTAATCACATGCATGTATTTTCTATAAGGAACAAGGTATGGGCATTGTTCTTCACTCTGTGTAAACGGAAGAGCACTGAGGTTCAGTATGGGTGTTGAATGGGCATGTTGTAGGCTACGGCTAATCTGAAGGTAACTCACTGCACTTTGTTTTGCATTTTCATCACGACTGTTAGCAGTTTATCAAAGCTCTGTCTGATCAATACATCTATAACGTTTGTCTTGCTTTTAATGATTTTTTCCTACTAGTTTTGTTAGATAAGATTTAGATGAATAAAATAGATTGTTGCTGCTGTATGCTGCTAAAATCGCAACTATATTAACAAATTGATTTGGTAAATATAATTTTATGAGTTTATTGGGATTATACATGACCATTTTCTTATTACAGCACATCAAAGCACATTAGTTAGATGTCAATATTTGTCTGTACAAAGCTGTTAATGCTATAACAAAAAAAATACTCTACACACACACAGACACACAGACACACACACGCACACACACACACACAGACACACACACACACACACACACACACACACACACACACACACACACACAGGAGCTGGAAAGCACTGTAGCTGTACCTCATTGCAGCCAGTCATCCTCCACTCCTACAAACTCTACATGCTGGGCTGGTTACTACTCCTGCAGTCCAGTCCAGTTAACTGGCTCCTCCAAGGCTGACTTTATTTTTGTAAATGACTGGTGTGTAAATGTACATCTGTTTGGATCTCTGTAGCCACCGTTTCTACCTTCTGTTTGTTCGTTTGTCTTTGTTTGTCCTCATTTCTCGTATACGGGTCGTGCGTGATGTGGTTTTTTCAGATCCCAGTCACTTTTTTGCTTTGTTTCCGAAATTTCTTCCAGTTTCCTTCGTTGCCTCTGTTTTATTTTTCTTTTTTGTACGTTGTCCCATCTGTTGCATGGGGAGAGGATGGCATTGAACTGCATGTAGTAGGCTATGTCTATCAAGAACTGTTGGTATGTACCGCTAATTTTACATATATGCAACGAGTTTGTCTACACTATACAGTTTGTGTTTGTTGTATACACATATACAACATATTGAATAAAATATTTATATAAAGGTGTACTGTAATGTCAGTAACATACTTAATGCAATATAGTGTGCAGTATATTATTGCACCTGTCATTTTTTGATGGGACAAAGAAAAACAGAGGGGTTGGCTAGTTTAAGCATGAAAAAAGGCCAAAGTAGAATTTACATTAAATTTTGTTTGTGACTTCGTATTGGTTCTCTTTTCAAGTGGTGACTGAGCTCTTGTGTCAATGCAGCTCTCATCCCCTGATTACCACCTTTTGAAGTGACATGGAAAAGCAGCATGCCACAACCGAACTATTTATGCCCTTCTCTTTGTTTCTTCCACCTAGAATTTAACCTTGTCACCACTAGGACAGATGCAGATGACATGGCAGATAGTTTGGTTCCTGGTGGAGAAGAATAGGCACTATTAAAAATGGATTTATTTTCAAAAAATATATATATACCATTGCAAGTATGCCCATTGGAGTTATGTCATGTTATAACAAATTTGTAACCATGTATGATTAAGGTCTTCGCATTGTTTTCCATGCAAAATGTTGTCATGCGGCACATTTAATGTTTTATTATTAAAAAAAGAAATAAAAACCTCAAAGAGCAGCCTCTGCCTTGAGTAAACTTTCAGAAACTTTGGGAACGAACACCACTTGGTAAAAGCAGGCCTACGTCTTCCCTCTGAATCATACATATTCCAAAAAATGTTAATAATACGTGTTTTCTTCTTTCCAGCATTTGGATTGTACCTGCATCCTATTAGTTTTAGCCGTAAGCATTCCTACAGTATGGGGGTAAAAAAAAAATACATACAGCTGTTTTTATATATAATATGTTTAAAACAGAAAAGTATGGTTGATTCTTATCACCTAATCCAGTTTTAATAAGGATCATTTGTAACCGGTACAATAAAACAACGAATACTGTTAGTGATATGCAGAATTACATCCAGGTTTAGTCTTCTCTTTCCTCCGGTGCTTTCAAATCTGTGGTGTTTCTTTTACCAGCTTGTTCGTGACTGGTGGCAGGTGGTGATGCTCTTGGTCACTCTAGTCTCTGAAGCCCCAGTGTCCTGTTTCTCTTCAGTACTCCGCTCCCACCCAGATTTCGCAAGCGTTCCCCGTCCAGCCGTCCCAACACTCGCAGTTGCCGCAATTGCACAGGCCATTCCCTGTGAGGAGACGTGAGAAGAAAAGCTGTGAATTAAAAGAGCTGCGCCATCATGCCTGACCTTTAACAAGGTTCCTCTTTTCACACCCTGCTTCCCTGGGTGCAGCTCTCTGGCAGGGGATGGAGGCCAGCTACATTACTCAGGACAGTTTGTAGTTTTCCACTGCTTTTGGTTACACCGCAGAGGAGGAAACTCAGGTTTAATTACTAGTTAAAACTCTTTTACTTTACAACAGCATCACCTTTGTGCAGATATCCCAAAATCACACTAGTCTTTCTTGCGAATGTCTTTTTTTGTATTGTACAGGGTGTCCCTAAAGTCTAAACACATAGGAAATTGATTGAAAGCATAAAGAGGGAATGTGCTACAATGTGGATTTATTGCACTGAGGTCACGTGGATCAAGCGCATCAACCTTTGCATCACAAATGAAGGAAATCATATTGAAGATGTTTTTTGTTAATAATCCTATTGAATAAAATGTTGGTAAAAATTTCATTTCTTGAAAATATGTATTTTTGCCTATGTGTCCAGACTTTAGGGACACCCTGTATATTTCCCACCCTGCTTCCTTGGGTGCAGGTTTCTGGTAGGACATGGAGGCCAGCTACGTTACTCAGTTTGACAGTTTGCAGTTTTCCACTGCCTTTGGCTACACTACAGAAGAGAAAACTTAGGTTAAACTACAAGGCGAAACTCTACTTTGCCATCGTATCACCTTTGTACAAAGCTCAGATATCCCAAAATTCCATCAGTCTTTCTTGCTTGCTTCTTCCAGTGATGTGAATTCATTAAAAATGGCTCATAAAAGCGCTTATTTATTGTATGCTCGTTAGAATAATAGCAAATATCGACACCAAAAGTCTCAGGTAGGAGTGTAAAACATTTAACTTCAATACAAGAGACAAGAGTTCCACATACTGCATCTACAGAGGAGTCGAGCCAACAGCACTTTCACATTGGTTGCTTTGCGATTGACAGACCAAGACTAAAAGATTTTCTTTAATTGAACAGTGAGATCTTTTAAAGACACCCAGGGTAACATCCAGCACCGGTACCCCCAAGCTCTTCCACAAGCTCCCCGAGCTGTCAGACGGAGACGCCGAGGTTAGGAAGAGGACTCCTGCTGGCCTCCTGTCACACAGCTGAAAAGACATATCTATTGCAAAATACCTCTGTGGGAGGGGAGGGAGGGGAGGGAGGGGTCTGAGGAGAGAAAAAGTGGCTGATGGAAGCAATGGAGATGAATAAGTAGGTGAGAAAAAAAACAAAGAAGGTGAGAAAGGGATTGGAAGACGCTGCAGAAAGGGACTGACCTCCAGTCAACATGTGGTATCTCACAGAAATGACTGGAGTGCTTTTTGATCTACTGAATGGAGGTAGCAGACTAGATGGGGCCTTCCTTTCATTAAAAGATAACACTAGCGCTTTTGATTTTGACAATAAGTTCCATGAAAAGTCCAAAACCAAAATGTTTTCTCTTACTCTTCTTCCCTACCCTTCTCTTCCATTTACTATTTTTGGCATTTAGCTCCAAGTAGGTGCTAAATACAATCCTTCAAAATCATTTAAATTTCACTGTAGTTTATTAGTCAGCAAGTAAAGTTTGTATTAATGGCTAAATTCCACCTAGACTACAGTTTGGTAGCAACTGCAACATTAAAAATAGTATAAAATACACCACAAGACATTGACAGGATCTGTATAATCTCCTGTGGCTGGCAATAATTTTCCAAATAAAGTTAACCTTCTCCTCATAAATGATGAATAATTAGTCATATTGAATAGTTTTAAATAATAATTAGATGATAATAACAAGGACTAAATGAATAATAAGTAGATGAACAATAGTAGTACAGTGAATGGCTTTGTGTTAGCAGAACCCATGGATGTTCTGTTACATTGGGATGTTCCATTATGTTGTACAGCTTAATTTCTCAGGTTGTGTTTTATTTACTTTAATGTTAGTGAAGCTGTGACACCACTAGTGCAGTGGGTGGATGACAGGCCCTGTGATATTACTGATAGGTGTGGATGGTAGGATGTTGTGAAGGCAAGCTCAGCCTCTATCAAGACTGAATAATCACTGGCCACAACATTTTCATTCTATTATAAAAATTATTGCTCAGAAAAATGCATCAGTAGCTTCCAGGGGTATGTCTACCATGTCCCTGCTAGACTCTACACCCTTGCAATCAAGATTTACATTAGTTACTGACTACCGCGGGTGTTTTTGTTGTGTAAGGTTTCTTCTTGGAGGGGAATCCTGCCTAAACAAACTGAGTGCAAATTGTTACATCAATTTGACTGAGGAGATTCTATTTGGGCCATTTGTTCCCAGTGGAAAAAGCAAACGTTTAAAAGAAGTCATAAATTGCTCAAGGTTTTGTAATTTCCTAAAACAGTTGGAAGCTGTCTAAACAATGCATTTGCTGGGGACTTTTTCCATTTGCAGATTAATACGCATTTACAGAAAGAGGACAATCAACAAACCCACAGTGCATGTGTTCACTGCCATGAAGGAACAGCTGTGTGGCTCATTTATGTGTTTTTATGCTCTCCTATGGACAGCAAGGGGGCATTATACATTCAGGAATATCTGGTCTTAGGCTTTGGCTACATAAACAATAAATGATCAATTCACTGATAGGGAATGGTTGAATGTTAAATGGGACTGGCTTTACACCTTAAGAAAAATTAATAATATCTCTATCTCAATAAAAGACCACCAATATTCTCATTTAGTGTAAGTCTTTGTTTGTAGTTCATGTTTTCCTGTGTGTAAAGTTCAACATTTTGCAGATTAACTTCCCCATTTCACTAAGATTATATGTGACAGATGCACATTTAGGATACTGTAATAGTTCTAAATGGATGCAGCAAAAACACGAGTAGATTTTGCAAATTGATGAACATGCCGTCGATAAAGCACGAACAGACAGAGCCACATGGTGACAAACTGTTGTCATTTATTTGGTTTTTACCCCGCAGACAACTGAGCAGACCTTTTTGTGTCTTTTCTGAAATGGTTGCTGAAATTATCATATTCAGTGCATGAAATTAACCAGCAAGCATTCCTAATATGCTAAATTTTCCACATCACTCATCGGTTGTACGTGTAATGAGAATCTAAAGCTTTGAAGGGTCCATGAAATCTCTGGATGCAGAGTAATTTATTGGCAAACTTGCCAAACAATTTTTTATATATCATTACAATATTTTTTTTTAAAAATGACTCAATCACTGCTATTTGATGATGAGAAGCAGCGGCAGTTATTTGTTTTTTAATCTTAACATCTAGAATTGGCTTTTCATGTAAAACAACATTCCACTGAAATAACTCACATGCATATTTTCAGTCAGTAATGGTAGTCAGGAACATTTAACAGCTGTTGCACAACATTTTCTGTGCTCGTTTCCTGTTTTCTGGGATTTTTAAACAACGCTGGTCTGCATCTGGAACCACTGATGCTCATTTGAATGACATTAAGGCTGACATTTGGAGTCATGAAGCCGTGATGAGAAACACTTGTGAACAGCGATCCAGATGCTGACAGGCCCCGGGGCAAAAACAATTATGCGTGTAGCAAGCTTTTCCATTATCGGCGGGGAAAATAAACTGTAGCTCGTCTAGATAAACAGACATATAGATGTCATGTCTCATCGCGATTAATTCCGCTGTTTTCTGACTCATAACCAGAACTGTTCATTTTATTTAGACTTTTCCAAGATGCACAGGAAACATGCTGTGCCTTTAATATGTCAAAAATAAAAGCACTCGTCATGCAGATTGGCCTGTGTCATTGGTAGGATGATGTTTTTAGCTAATATGCAGCTGCCTTATGGGCTGCTTCTACAACAGTGCATCATACACTGCCTGGTCAAAAAAAAGTAGGCACCTGGATTTAACTAAACAAATGTGGCATCACTGATCAGAAACAAATGCTGTGACATTGCAGAAGCTTATCGAAACGATGCCACAGCGAATGATGCTCAAAGCTAAAGGCAGTCCAACAAAATATTAGACTTTTTTTTGGCCAGGCAGTGCATATTATTACCTAATTACATGTAAAATTATAATGAGAAGCATCTAATATATACAGCGGCCAAATAAATAGAATTCTAGATTAGAAAAATTCATTTATTTTGAGAAGTTCTATCTTTTTAGTAGCTGCAGCTTTAAACTACAAAGACAAATAGTAATAAATGAGCAAGACATGACGATGCTTTTAAGAGAAAAGGTTTGGAATTTAAAAAAAAAAAAAGCTTATTCACTTTCTAGCCAAGAATTCGATGAAAAGAAGGGGGTAAACAACTAGCATGTCTTTGTCCAATAACAAAAAAACAACAAAAAACCTGATACCTCTGAAGCTCACTGATTAACACAGTGGTGAACCTGAGTTATTTTGCTGCAAAGGTTGCCAAGCAATCAACAGAAACTCTAGAAGTTAAAGCACCTGGCAAAACTTTTTTTAAAAAGTGCTGATTGGCCTGTGTCAGTGTCAGGATGATGTTTAGCTAATATATAGCTGCCTTATGAGCTGCTTCTACAGCAATACATCATATATTATTAAGTAATTATAAGTAAAATCATAACGTAGCATATAAATAAATAAATGACGTCTTAGATTAAAAAGTGCAATATTTTAGGCTCAGGTGTTGTGGAGCACAAGTGAAAAGTAGCACAAAATGCATGTAATAGTAGCTGAAAATGGGCTTAAATATGGCACTTGGGTAAATGTAATTACCAGAATAGTTATTAAACGGCAAGAAATTTGAGCCAAGAATAATAAATTGAGAATTATCCTTTGTCTGTCTACATAGCTGAAAAAGTTTTTAGAATTGAAGCATAAAAGCAAACTAGTTTTGGAATTAGTTTGTATGACTACATTTGTTTTAGGGCTGTAGTTCTTTTATAAATAATAATGTGTCACATTGCTGAAGTGTTGTCGATTTCTCTCTCTTAAGATCTGTTTCGGGTCAGCTACATTTTGGATGGGGTCTAATTATCCTGGTGTCTGTTTAGGTTCTTTTATAAGAACATCTTGCGCATCTATTTGTGCTTCATTACCTGTGCAGATGAGGCCGTCATGTTTATCACACTCTCGGTCATCACACTCACAGTACTCTCCAGACACCCACCAATCCTGGGGTGAGCAGATACACTGGCCACAGTGGCAGGAACCTGTAGCACACATTAACACACACACACACACACACACACAAAAACACGCAGAGCTGTTAATTAACATCACTTTATTTTCATCCAGGCTGAGATTTTGACAGTGTATTTTTCTTTTGTAATACCACCCCCTTGGTGCTTTTCACCAAATGCTGTTTGTGTGGATGTGAAATACTCCCTGGGGAAACCACTAATAATATACTTTTACCACCAGGATAGCAGTCCACCCACACTTTAAACCCCCTGTCGTCCCCATCAGCGTCTATTCATTTCTTTCTCAAGGGCAGCAGCAGGATAATAAGGTATTAAGGATCGGTATCTTCTGCTGTCTGCTTCATTTTTCCATAGCTCACACCCAGATGTCCGGCAACTATGCTTTCAATCTCCCCAATTTCTTCCCGTGTACGCCGGGTTGCAGGAACCCACCATGAGGAGTGGTGGCAGATGGAGAGAGGAGAGGCAGTGAAACAGATAAGAGCGAGTTGAGACAAGGGGAGGAGATGAGGGAAGATAGTTCCGGTGTCTGAATGCAGCAGAGCATGGAGAATGAACATGCTCATCTTCATTTTCACACCCCGCTCGGCTCTGCAGGGCTGGACTCACTGCAGCCGCGACTGTTTCTGTGGATTCGCTGCTACACTGCAGAGAAGGAATCCTGTTGTGTGGTGTCATTTGCCACCTAATAATACAGACAATGTAGTGACAACGTGCAGCGCTTCATTATAAATGTATAGGCTGCAGCTGACAGAGGCACCTGCTGCAACTAATGATTATTTTCTTTTATTGTCAATTAAAATTTCAAGCAATGGATTATTCCTGTAGTGTATCTGATTCCAGAAAATAGTTCAAATAGTCCAATATGATGCTTTTAAATTGTTGGATGTTGGAGAAACATCAATAGATCAGAAGAAGCAAATATATGAAACTGAAAAAAGCAGTAAAAACAACATTTAAGAAGCTGGAATCATTGAATATTTGGCCTTTTTCACAATACATGATGTGAATCATAACTTTTAAAAAAAAATTTGGTATGCACCCTTTAATATAATAGAGTATGTACTCTGTTTTAAAAAACTCTGCTGTACACTTAAAATTATGAACTCATACCTTGTTAAATTATGTAAATTAGGTAAAAGATTACAGCATCAAAGGTGCAAATAGTTAACATTTTCCAGACTATTATTTTAATCATTAAAGAAGAAGGCATTTACCTGCGCAGCACACTTGGGTTCCGAGTGGAAATCTGATGTTAATCTTGTCAGATCGGTTGTCAAGCATCACTATCAGCTTAATTATTAGGTACTAAAAATTCCGGAAATTTCTGTATGAGTTCATCAGAGACAGCGGCCATAAGATAAGGCCCAACCTGGCTCTAGATATAGACATTTTGATTGAGCTGTTTTCTAATTTTATGAATATATTTAGTTTTTCAAACTCACAATCATGTCTGTTTTACTTGTACAAGCAAAGTTCAAAAGACACTTCTGGATTATTAGCATCGACTAAACTATTTTGTCATTGGCACATAGAGAACAAATGGAATATGTGCAAACAGACAGCCTAAGATAAAGTCAGCATATCAGCCTGGTTAATACTCAACAATTACATAAAGACCTGTTTGCCAAGTTTAAAGCAATCACCATAATTATGTATAAAAACAGCAATATAAGCAAAGTTTGTTGGAAAGGATTGGTGATTTCTAGGCCAAATCAAACATCAAGGTTCCACTAGCATGGTAAACAAAGTGTTCATGTAATAAAGTAGAATTTGCTGATCATTTACAGTAAAAAAGGAAACCAGGATCCACTTATTATCCCATATTGCAGGTTTGTTGTTTGTTGTGTTACTTTGAATGTATTCTTAAGAGTAAAAACAAAAATTCACGCTGAGTTTTGAGCAATATTCCTGCAAGAATGAAATGTAAAAGAAAATTTGTGTTACAAAATTTGCCAGGGAGTTTGGATGGATTTAAGAGGAATGAGTGGTGGAAATTTAAATAGCTCAGTTTTTGAGATCTTTGGAGTGAAGTATCTTGTTTCCTGCTACACACAAAAGCACTAAAGTCTTCAGGGACATTTTAACAAAATCCAAAAATCTCCACAGCATCTATAAGTAGAGTAGCCTGTTTACTGCTGTGTTGCAGTTCTCTTTCTTCAAACTTCCTTCAATAACAAAAGTCATGAAGCATTCGATTCTGACGATTTCTTCAATCTTACTGTGCTGAGAAGCATTAGTTTCTTATGGGTGGACTATGATGGATGTTTTATATCAATATATTATGAAGAGTGGTTTATTATATAACGCTCTCTGAGTTTCAAAGATTTGGACTGATGATTTGAACCTTATTGTTATTTCTATAGAGGGTTTTTGGGGGCAATTGTATCCTCACATATTCATAATCCAATTTTTGTAAAGATAAATATCTGTTTGTTGTGTCTATATTAGATTTACTGTAGGTGCGGTAGCAAAATCTTTCACTAAAACGATTTATTTGACTTCAGTAAAAGTTTTGATATTCATTAAACTTTTTCCCAAGCAGTGCAGAGTAAAGAAAAACTAAATCTTGTTCACCTTTTCCGCTGCACATGACTCCGTCGGAGGTCTCGCAAAGCTCCTTGCTCTGGGCGTCGCTCATGTGGCAGGACCTGGGGAACTGACAGAGCTTCCCGAACCAGCCCACCTCACAGATGCAGCGTCCACATGAACAGTAACCGTGACCTGGCGGTGGAGGGCAGAAGGGCCTTCGTTTAAAAGGAGACAGAATATGGAGCACGACCATGAGAAAACACAGCAAATACAAGAAGAAAAAAAAAGAAGCAAAGCATTCACAGCAAAAGTCAAAGAGAAATGCCAGCAGAGAGCAAAGAAAAAGATAGAAATAAAGCACATAAATGCAGAAAGTTGACAGTGCAGACATGGAACCTTGACACTAATAGGCAGAGCTGCAGGAAGATGAGAGAGAGACACAGCAAGCTTATTGTGTTTCCCCAGGGGACATGAAAGGAACTGTCATCACTGGTCTTGTCCTGTCCTTAATAAATCTCCAGTGCTTCAGAGAGAGATGAAAAACAAAGACTGGGATGACAGACAAAAAACACACACGGAAACACAAGAAAGCAACGTTTAATTGGCTGAAAGAGTCAGTCGGGTGGCGGGATGTCTTAATAGCTGTTACTATCACTGTGATTTTGACAAGTGCCGCAACAATTATGCCCTCCTTCGTCTCCAGACGGGACCCTCGGATCATTCACTGTACTTGAGCTCACTGTAAACTGTATCGTGCACAAGCTGTTGCCTCATGGATTGATTCTGTTGTGTACACATGTGGTGACAGATGCCAGGTTGAAGAGGTAGTAATGAGCAGAGCGTTTTCCCATCATTTTCATCATGGTAAATCCATACCGTGCTGCTGGAAATTGTTTGATGTAGAGGCGTATTGATCGAGTCAAACAGCTGTTCGATCCACTTCCGCTCTTTTCAGCTGAGATTCAACACGTCTCAGAGTCACATGTTCAAGACCTGCATACTAATACAAAAAATTGTAGAACTTTCTGATTTACTAAGCAGTAAATGAACAGATTTTACCATTTTAAAGGCGCTATTCAAAGATTACTCTTGTGTAACATGTACCCAGTATATCCATTTATAAGAAATTATATCTGTAGAAAAGTTCATTTATTTTAATTAGTGATTTATATTTTTGTAGCTGCTGCGTTGAACAACAAAGATTCATAGCAAGACATTTTACAACATGCTTATTCACTTCCTAGCCAAGAGTTAGATGAAAAGAAAGGGGTAACCAATCAGTATGTCTTGGTCCAAAAACAAAAAAACTAAAACTAAGACCTCGAAAGCTCACTAATTAACACAATGGTGAACCTGAGTTACTTTGCTGCAAAGGCTGCCAAGCAATCAGCAGAAACTCTAGAAGTTAAAGCACCTGGCTAAACTTTAAAAATAAAAGAAACTTAATTTTTTTTGTGCCGATTAAATGAACCCGAAATAAAGTGTTGATTAGTGAGTTTAAGAGGTTAGACTGGATGAAACTTGTTACTTTGGATTAGAAGGAAAACAAATAAAGAAATAAATTTTAAAAAATAGTGTATTTCAGATATTGAACTATTCATTCAAACTGAGTTTGATGCTGAAGTTTTTCTGAGCAAATCATCAGTAACTTTATACAAAGATCAGCTAAACACCACCACCACCACAAATGGGCCGTTCTACAGTGGAACAGTGAAAGAACCCCTCTGCAGGAATTTAACTTTTTGTTTCTTCCTTATTAACAGGTATATTTGGTGTTTTTACAACCTATGGAAGACATATGAGGGACATATGCAGTCAACTCTATAGCTAAGCATTTCCATCTTGAAGCTGCGGAGTGTCGATGACAGTCACAAAAACATGGATTCACGCTTCCAGGGGTTCATATGTAACGAACCAAAGAAACCAATCCCATCAGCTTCCCATCTACACAACAGATTGCATCAGTCTTTTTAAGTTACAACAACTTCTATTGAAATCCTGTTCAACCAACAAACTATATTAAGTTCAGGCAATTAGTCTCTCTTCTACAATCAGTTGTGTTTTAAACGACCAATTAGGCAAAAATTGATAACAGAAACACACATTTTAAAGTTTTTCTTAGAATCTGGAATCCTGAAATCAAAGTGGAGAAATAAAAAGCTAATAAGCTAAATTTATTAATTCACTACAACTTAAATTTTGCTTGAACTCATTGAATGAATAAATAAATGTCAGAACAACCACAATTAGGGATGTCTGATAATATCCCCCATCGATATTATCGGCCCGATATTGGCATAAAAATGTACTATTGGTCAATATCGTAATCGTGTTTTGGGGTTTTTTTTTTGCCTATCATGAAAACTAATAAAATAATGGCTGGATTTCGCCAGCATTTACTGCACTCACAGAGGGAGGGAGGGAGAGTGTGAACTGTTGTTTAAGACAAATAAAAATAATTTTCATAAAAATGGCATAAATATGGCATTTTTTCCATTACTTAAGTTGAAGTAGTTTTCTTATTTTGCACAGACAGTGTTTCCATCTAAAAGCCTTGTTGCACCTGAGAATGCATCCGATGGGGCATCAGAATAAAATGAGACATGATGTGTTAATTCCACCACAGGAGATATGTGATGTTACCTAAAATTAGTTAAATAGCCCACATATATCAGTATCGGTTGATATCGGAATCGGAAATTGAGAGTTGGACAATATCGGCATATTAGTTATTGGCAAAAAAGCCATTATCGGACATCCCCACTCACAATATTAAGTTGGCATGATTACCAACATTATTATGTCAAACCAGCTCATCAAGACAATGTTTGCAACTTCAAAGGTTTATCTAAATTAATACATTTTAATTTGTATCTTGCAACCTTGCATTTAATTAAGAGTTGGTATGAAGAAATACTTTTTAGCGTTTATGGCTGAATTGCTTCAATATTACAACATGCCATTGTGTAGTGTAGAGCAGTTTTACAGTGTGAGCAGAGTAATAACTGACTATGTAGGGGATGAAAGTTATACATTTAAGCCAATTTAGGGTCTGCAGGGATGATTTAATATTCAACTAAGTATGTAACTTTGAAACGTAGGGATGAGTTTTTAAATTTGAAATCAACAACTGGTGATCAACGTAAATATATCAGCATTGTCTGTCCTTCACTGTCTCTCAGTCTCTGCCTCACCTCACTCTCTGGTGCTGAAGGAGTTTTCAGTTAATCCGAGGTGTAAAGGTAGTGGGTGGTGTATTAAAAATGCGTGTCTGTGGTGGTTGCATAGGTAGGAAGTCATAAATGAAAGCAAGCCAGCATCTGTCTCAGATGGAGTGGAGTGGCAGCCATGGCAGTCTATGCATGGCTGCCTCAATCAGCCAGCTTGGGAGAGCGATTAATTGCTTTGGAAGAACGGCAACCTAGCCCTCATTCAATTAGCCTGCACCTGCCTCTCACAGAGCAGGAATTGTGCTTTAGAGATGGACTGGGGAGGGGAGGTGTTGGTTAAAACTAGTGTTTAACCCTGCAAAGACCTGCACTGTATGCAGAGAGGGTCCGTGGGAGGTTAAGAACTCACTGCCACAGAAAAACAATATGGAAGAGATAACAAGCTTATGCAGTTTAAACTGAAACAAGTTTTTAATAGAGATTTTCAAGAATGGTTTGGCAAGTGTATTGAAACTACAGTCCACAAGATACCAGATATTTGGACTTGAAAAAAACTATTACTGTGTAAAGACAGAGATTTTTGCAGCATGTGTCCCATTGTAAGGTGGTTTTCCTTATACTTTTATGATCCTAGAGGGTATAAATCTCTCATTGTAAACTTTATAGTTCCTCCTTCTAATGTTTAAGGTCACCACTTTTGAATTCAGCCCTCACCTTTTCACCATTTAATCCACAATCTAACGTAAAGTCACATGACTGCATGTATTTACTTGGCATTTGCACTTATGTGACACGTCTTAGTGGGGAACATACATAAGAGAAAAGCAATCATTGATGTTAACAGTACCATAAGTGTTAGTGGAAAGCGAACATACAGCAGGCTATGGAGACAGCAGAGCTAATACCATCCTCAGTCCCTGTTGAGGTTAACATAATGACTGGTTTCAGACTTTTAAATACTGACGTGAGTCATAATTCCATGTGTAAAATTCTGCTGTTTTGAAAGGTGCGACGCTTTACATCCGATTTGACACGTAATAATACGGGAGTGTCTGAAAAAGCAAAGTGTTGAAACCAGGTGAACCAAACCCCTAATTTAATGGATACTCTGTTATATCCTCAAACAACTGTCTATGCAGTCATAACCATCCCCATAGCTGTCCACATTCCATCCAACATTTCTACCATCTATCTAATATCCTAAAGATGCCCCTAGAGGCCTGAAGAAGGAGCACTTAGGCCTTAATTGCAGTGTGTAAAGTGAATATTTTGGCTGCTCCCTCCCCTCGTTCTCTGTGTTTTTGGAGAAAACTCTCCAGAGCCAAGTGTGGACCGAGCTGACTGACAAGCTTGTTAACACTGAAGGATTGAATTCTATGCTCTTGTCTCTCCTCTGTTGTCTGCACTGAGGCCCAAACATCCAGGGGCACTGACAGCACTTGGCTTGGGAAGTTTCTAACAACCCCCCCTCCTCGCCATGAAGCTCTTTTTCCGTTCGATCCCCTACTTGTCACTCTGGGTACCTTGTTCGGAGTGCCTCTCAGCCTTCTCAAAACACCCAATAACTTCCACTGGCCTGTGAGTATACAGACTTAATTGTCAGACTCACAGCATGCGGGTGTGGGGGTGTGCTTTATGTGTTTGTGTTTGCTCTGTGTGCGTCGCTGCGTTGGTGTTTGGTGCTCAGACAGGCTCTCCCCAGAAGCCTCATGAAGGATTGTCTCTGGACAGCTCAGTACACAATGAGTGCCAGTAATCCATTCACATAAATACTGCATCCCCCCCTTGAAAAGAGAAACTTACCCTCAGACGCTGCAATGCACCACTGATACAAAATGGCACAGCCCCACTAGAACATTAAAAAGCCCTGCTCAGACAGGAACATTTACACATGCAGAGTTGTATGGTAGCAGATAGTTATCAATTTAAGATTTTATCTATGATTGCAACTGTGCTGGGCTGCACAGTGGCGTAGTGGTTAGCACTTTCACCTTGCAGCAAGAAGATCCCTGGTTCGCGTCCCGGCTTTCCCGGGATCTTTCTGCATGGAGTTTGCATGTTCTCCCTGTGCATGCGTGGGTTTTCTCCGGGTACTCCGGCTTCCTCCCACAGTCCAAAAATATGCTGAGGTTAATTGATCATTCTAAATTGCCCGTAGGTGTGAATGTGAGAGTGATTGTTTGTCTATATATGTAGCCCTGCGACAGACTGGTGACCTGTCTAGGGTGTCCCCTGCCTTCGCCCGAGTCAGCTGGGATAGACTCCAGCTCCCCCCGCGACCCTAGTGAGGATTAAGCGGTGTATAGATAATGGATGGATGGATGCAACTGTGCTGACCGAACACTTGACAGAGTCACTTCTCTGTTTGATGCACCTGTAGAGGGAATTCTTCTCACTGTAGTGTAACATTAGCTCTTTTTTAGTCCTTAGAAAGCTGTGCATGCGTCATGTTTGATCATTTTTCCAACACTTTAAGTACAGCAAAGATAGAGTATCAGATGTCGGAGTGGTCCCTACATCCAAAAGATACTGTATGTTCTCAAAATAATGAGGAAAAATAATCATTTTCCTGCTTTCCTTCAGGTGCACTACACTCCTTTAATGTGCAATTCTTTCATCTGACTTCCTCTGTTCTCTCTCTCTATCTCTTTCTGGCAGCTTCAGCATCTGCAACAGGAAACATCGTTTTCAAATGAGCATCTAATGCTTTCCTGCGATCCATCCATTACAGCGGCTATGAGCCTAAACAGCTCAAATTAAGACCACAAACTTCCCCCAGACCTCGAACAGGAGCTTCAAAGGATTAAAGCAATTTCTCACAGATGAAGCTCGAGGGTTTAGAGGGGTTGTGCCTGTGGATATCGGCGAGAGCAGATAGGCTTGAGGTGTATTGATCTTCAAATTCGCTCACATTCTGTTGGCATAGTTTCAAAGTGAGTGGATGTATGTGTGCAGACGCTGTACAGAAGTTTAAACTGCTCAGGTTTCTACAAAGCAAAAAAAAAATGTAGCTTTGGCTTGCAAGAAGCATTGCAGGCAACAGAGTTTGGAGCACAAGCATGTGATGTTTGCTGTTGAGATGCTCCAGGAATGGTAGTTCTGTTCTCATTTATTCATTTGTTTCATCTTTGAAGTCCTCAAACTGTCCATCATCTTGCACTGGATGAATGTGAGTCCATGTTTGGACTCTTTTCCCAAACCTCCACTGTTTTTCTGTTCGTCTTGGTTGTATGAGCGTTCCAAGTCCTATTCAGCAACCTCTCTTGGCCGTATTAACTTGTTGCCACGTCTAAAATAACCTGACATCCTATTGTTGTATCAGGCTACTGTTTCTACTCAATTTGTTGACAGGTTTCATTCACAAAAAATGTCACCCACCAAGAAATTCAAGAACTCTACAAATTTAGCTGTGCCAGCGTTACTTAATGCTTTCATTTTTTCCCCCAGTGTGGAGAAATACTATCTACGCATGACCTCTGCAGCAGGCCTGGACCACTCATTCATTTCATTTACAATTCTGCCCTGTAAGAAAATCGACAAGTGCCACAAAGTCTCTTTCCTGCAAAGAGGAATGCTTTGAGCTGTTGTAGCCACTGCTAAAGGAAAACTGCTGGTGCCAAAATGCTAGAAATGCAAGAATTGACATTTTAAAACTATAAATTAATAATTGTAACCAGTTTTCTTAGTTGGAGTTTCATTTATTCAAGCAAAATAGACATTTTTGTTCAGACATAAAACAGAAATGGCAACACAGACTCTTTGCTGTTATGCATGCAGACTTGATCATGCTTACTGTTGTGCATCGTCACCCCCTAAAGGCCCATTCTGAGCCAACAAATACCCTGCACTCGTGCTCACCACTTCAGAACAAATCTGTTTATATGAGTACTTCTTGCATGAAGCCCATTGTCTATGCAGAAAATGAACAGTACGTTAACTTCTAGTACACTGAACGCCTCAAATCACATCTCTCCTCTTTTATTCCACACATCCTGAGCAGCAATGTCAAAACACAGACTTGCCATCTGTATATTGCCGGTTGTGAAGCAAAATGCACAGCCTCTAATGGACAGAGATGTGTTGTGTGTGTGTGTGAGTGTGTGTGTGTGTGTGTGTGTGTGTGTGTGTGTGTGTGTGTGTGTGTGTGTGTGTGTGTGTGTGTGTGTGTGTGTGTGTGTGTGTGTGTGTGTGTGTGTGTGTGTGTGTGTGTGTGTGTGTGTGTGTGTGCTCTCACCTCCACAAACCTCTCCATTGATGTCCCCACACTGACGGTCGTCACACTCGCAGTTTTTGCCGTGAACACGACTGTCCCCAGGTGGGTGGCAAGTACACTGTCCACACTGGCACTGACCTAGAAAAAAAGAGAAGTTTTCTCACATCTGAGCACCGTTTCTTAGCACATGTGGGTTTATTTAATACTTATCTTGCTTTCTGTATCGTCTTTTTTTACCTTTGTCTGCTCAACCTTACTGCACTTTTGGAGCCTGATTTGCATACCTGCAGGAGATGTACGCCATAACTGATCGTAAACTAGACATAATCTGCCTGACAACATTCCCTCCGGCCATGAAATCACCGGTTACATCTGCACATACACACACCTCAAGATGCTGCTCTCCCACTTCAATCAGGGAGCTGCCAGTGAAGAAGGCCACAGGGGAGGTTACCGAGCGAGCGTGCCGGCTAATGGTGAAGCTCATTAGAAAAACATCATCTATTCTGAACTATCATTGAAGGTGTGCAGCATACCTGCTCATTGATCATTTCACCAGGCTGCTCCGAGGTACATTAATTATAGGCATATTGTGCATATGCGGATATCTGCAGATTTGGGAAAAAATGTCAGTAACACTGTGCTTTAAGCAGGCATAGAGCATTTTATAAATGTTTTTTAACACAATGTGGCAAAGTTGCATGCAGCTATAAAAAAATAGTAAGGGTTTATTCATTTGGAATGATTGTCAACAATTATGACTTATAACATACCAGTGATTTATTGTATTGACATAGTGTCATTTTTTTTAACTCGAAGCATTTTAAGTTCAAATATGTTATTAAACAGCTGCATCTGCACACCACTTTTATGTAACGTGCAATAAAAAAATCATTAAATGTTGCTTGTTGACGCTGAACATGATTTCAAATTAGCTGCTGTTTGAATTTCATAATGTAACTATGATAATACACTGGCAGCAATAATACTAAGGAGTGCAGTTCAACCTAATAATGCAGAGATACAGAGAATAATACTTGTCTGCCCCCTGCTTTCACCAACAAAGGAAAAAGATACACAGAGTCGGTCACCTCTAAAGTGTTCCTTTTCACTGATGCTACAGCCGAAAGACACCCAATAGGGCTACACAGAGGTAACCTGCCCACCAAGGAAAATAATTGCACAAAGGGAATTTCCCAGCTCAGCAAAGACAGATGGTTGAAACACAGCACACTGAGTGCCTCTCTTTCACTGCTTCCCTTGTTTTTATTGAGCTGGGTATGTCCTTTTTGCACAATCATTATTCACTCTGAGTATTTTCCCTTGTTTGTAGCCCTGCAGGGTACATTTTGTGTTCAGTGCCACTAAATAACACCTAAAACATTGTCCATAATGTGCATGTGCCCGCCTTTTATCTACTGATGACTCACTGAGTGGAATTAGTGGCAATAAATAGTGCAGAACACACATTTACAAGACAGCTACTCGACTGACGGCGTCATCTAATGTGTTGTCCATGTCACATCACTGTCACTTGTTACGACCGCGCACTCCGACGCGCACACACACACACACGCGCACGCACACACACACACACACACACACACATTCATGCAGCGACTCTCTTCCTGCTTCACATCCAACATACCACCATCTGCTCTGGGGATTCAGTTACCCTAGCAACCGGTGATGTCATAACACCCCTGCCTTATTGATTAGCTCCACGGTCGTCAAACACACCAGTGTGCACCATGTGATTGTGTGCTGATGTTTAATTTGTCATCCTGTCTGAGGTGAACAACACCTTAATAGTCATGTCACATCACACCAGCTTGAGAACATTGTGGCTCAATTTTCATTAAGCTGAGCACAAACGTATGGGCAAAATGGAGCAGGTGAGGGTGTTGCAAACTCATTTCAGAGGTCGTATCAGTCATGTCAGCTCCTGTTATTCCTTTAAAAGGCAGCCTAAAGAGATGGGAGGAGAGTCCAAACCACCTTCCCTCAAGGGATCGTTCTCCCAATGCAACCTCCCAAACATGATGCACAGCATTCAAATGCATCTGCACAGGTAGATGATGTCCTTTCCGCAATGAAAACTCCTCTTATGTGCAACAGTGTGCTCAAAATATATTCTGATAACAGCAATTTGCATATGTAACTATATTTTCATGTGGAAACTAAACTGCATTTAAACACATATAAGGAAATTAGAGAAGTTTGATTGTTTACATGATCACAACAACTGGCAGCTTTTACATTATTTCAATTTTGATAGAAAAAAATGCTGTTTGGAGGTTAGATTGTCATAAGAATGTTTTTATAAAGCTCAAAACAGTTCATTAAGGATACCTGCTATACTCCTTGTGATTTGCAAAACTTTAAATCCTAAAGTGTCTGTAGATTAGCTTGGAGTCTTTTTCCAAAAACAGAATGCAGAGTGCTTATTATTTTACATTCATGTGACATGTCCAGGTTTGCAATTCAACCATTCACCCAAAACATGCAGAATTTCACAGGACTTCAAATTCAAAATAAAGACTGCAGCTAGAACATGGCTACAGGGGCTATCAATGTGAAAGTGAAGCTTTTTACATTCTGCACTAAAAGTAGATCAACGATTCTTGGAAGTTTCTACAGATGTGCATTTAAAGTTGAACTTGAACATGTTCAAATCCAATAGAATGCTGCAAAATTCAACAAAAATAGAAGCTTTGCCTGGTTTTGAAAGATGTCAGTTTGCGTGAGTCTTCCATCCACACTGTGTCACAACTGTCTCCAGTACAGTAGCTCAATTAAAATGCATACCCACTGTAATGCCAAAAATGAGTACCAAAATTGTGCTGCAGTGCCTGATCTGCATAAACACAACCACAGCTGTGACATTCCTCTCACCAAAGAGCTGTGAAACTAACTCACAGGCAAAAGTGCAAAAATGCTCTTGCAAGGCACGTACATTTGTGCTGCTTTCATTTTTGCACCGGGACAAAAACAAAACTCAAAAGAAAAAAAAGAAGAAAAAAAAAACTCCAGGCCATACTGTAAAATTTAAATGCACTCACTGGTATCCGCTTTACTACATAAAACAAAAAGTGAAAGATTTAAAAGAGGCTTATCCCTTCGCATCACACTCTGGCAGATTTAAAAACACTTTGGCAGCATTGTTATCTCCAATGCTTGCCTTCTCTTTTGACTTAAATTCTTTTTCAATTCGGCGACAACTGCAATGAGTCCCGCATCACACCGAATATCACAAATTCAGTCTAATGATGTGCTTATCCTGTCCTTGTGTGGCTCATGTGGTGCAAATGCAAGCAATCCATTAACATTTAAAGAGCTGCACCTCTCAAACAGGATGTACTGAATGTGTGATAGTTGTCTAAAAGTGAATAACATTAGTGGGGCAAAGAAATTGATCCATTTCGCTTCAGAGACAGTGGATCTTGCTGCCATTAAAACAGAGATAATGTTAAATATCTGTTTAAAACCAATGACACACAATCATTCAGTTGTCAGATATTGTGCTGTGAAAACAATGCGTTCTTAAATATTAACAATCAGACGCATAGTTAACGTCTACTACAGGCCACTCCTCAGAGAGCACAGAAAGGAATCCCAAGAATCAGCAGAAAGATGTTGAAAGCAGGTGTTTCCTCGAGAAAATACCACAGTATAAAGAATGTGCTATCCACCAGCGTCTTGTCTCCATCTCTCAGGAAGAAAGGCTCTGAAGCTGCTGTTTCAAATTTCAAGGCTTTTCCGCTCAAGCTGCCATCTGTACCAGCCGCATTCATCCATGCCTAAGTGATTTTCTACGTCTGTCTCCTTCGGTTTCTCTCTGTTCCTCTCTCTCTGTCTCTTACTTTCCCACCCTGCTTCCTGTCGCCCTTTTCTTTTCGTTCACATCTTTTTTGCCACCGAAGCCGTGCGACGACCTCATTTGATTCCAACTGTTGTGGTCTCCCAAACACTAAACCGAATGGGCATTCCCTTGAAAAGAAAGTCATGAGAAACACATATGCACGCCATAAAAACTCAGATATAGCTGCACTGATAGTCACATAGTTACCACCCTGACAGTTTGGCTCCTCAGTCTATTTGAACAGAGGTAATGAATAAGACATTCAGGCATTTATTACTAATAACAGAGAACGAACAGGAGCAGCAGACATTGTGAATTTATGACATGTAGAGAATGCTTTCGACATGTAATGGATATAAACTGTGGGTCTCAGCAGATGTTAGAAATAGCGATACTTTAGAAAACATCAGAATTCACCCATTTAGGTGTCTGAGCAGGAAAAACACTTAATTCAACAATGTTCTCAGTGATGGAAATGTGCACTTTCAACAGTTACTGAATGGACTGAGGAAAAAAAAAATTGAAAAGGAAGCATTCATGAATCCCATTAATTGTTCTATTGCACAGGGTAATTTAAAGTTCCATTTTGTTGCAGCATTTGGAGATAATTTAAAGGTACTGCTGGAGGAATTAAAACTAATTAACTCTCCCTGCACAAGTTAATCTTTGCTGTTTCATTATGTGAGGGGAGCACCATGTGTCCTCAACCCTGTTGTTGTGGTGTTGGTTTGAGGCCATCAGAATCAAAGTCTGTCTCACACAATGTGTAATGAATAGTTGATAAATTTTTTAAAAAGGTACCAAATTAGCTGTGTTTTGAGAGCGTACTTGCTGTCATTGTTCCACTGTTGGCCTAGGGTGTATGGTGGTTACCTTTTAATGCACTTATCTCCATGGTAGCAACCTTGCCGTATGTGGTTTCATGTTCTTGATCTCATCAGTAACTTCCTCAGCCATGGGTGTGAGGGATGTCTACGGCCACTATAATAACATACAGTAGACAACAGTGCACATATCCTCTCTTTTCATTTAGAGTAGCAGCGGTTGAAAAGCACTGGATTCCCCACTGACTTCCCCCACAGTCAAATGAAACATGAAATCAATGCTTCACATTAAGCCCTGACAAATCCTCAGAGCCCTGAGACCAAGCAGGTTGCGTCCTTGCAGTATAGTGCCCTGCCAACCACATTATTAAGCTGAATCACTGTGAGACCGACACAAAAAAGTACAGCAGGCTTTACTGTACCTTCTCCTGAAGTGCAGAGACACTGCCAGGTATTCCCCAGAAAATGACAACAATATTTAGGGCAGAAGGAGAGGAGCGGAGGTGCACTGAACAATGGCCCATGCAGCGCTGTAAAGCTGATTGATTAAGGCTGCTGCATCAGTGTAAAATACAGCTACAAGAGATACCTCGGAAGACTTCCTGTGAGTGTGCTGCAGAGCAACTAGACAATTTGTCTTATTAACAAATGGCTGCAGTATACTTTGGAACAATGCAGGTTGTCAGTCAGTTTAGGGACAATGGTAATGTGACCATTGTACATTGTTAACTCTGCATGGATGTACCGTATCCGTCTGGCAAACTTTCCACCATCTGGCAAGGCTATGGCTAAATTAAGTGGCTTTTGTAATTTCAAGAGAGTTGTGCATGAGTGGCTAGTCAGGTTTCTCTATACTTTACTCAAATTTAGCGAACATGAACCCTTCCTTTCAACTCATGCACAAGTTGCACTGCAATCTACAATTTCATTAGTCCTCATTTTTTATGACTTGTTCTATTTTTAAGGAAGTTTTTTTCCTGTCATATCTTGTTGTTATGCGTAACTTTGTGGAACTGTTACTTTGCATTTCACTGTGTCATGAGCACATGACAAGTAAAAATCTCACACTGGCTAGGCAGTCATTTCTCTTTACTTCTGATTTTCTAGTTGAAAACAATAAATATGAGCACACAAGTTCTCTGATCTATATTTTCGCGTTCCTTGCACTATTTTCACATCGCATTATGTTGCACAAAAATGTGTGCAGTTACTAGGGAATGAATTAGGAATGATTTAATAACATTTTTTTATTAAATAGCTCTTGGATACTTGATAGGAGATAATGATTAGTTACCACACAACAGCCTAGATGATAGTATATTGATGAATTATTATGTTATTAGGTCATATGGACCTTTCTCCATGAATAGTTCCTCTTTAGTTCTGAAGAACAGTAGATCCTCATTCATTATTCATCAGTTTTTCATTTTGCGCACCTTGAGTAAAGTGGCACAGCATGTCAAATTTAAGGTAAAATTCTAGATTTGCCAAAGCTTTGATGACCATTTTGTGTATTTTTGTGTTTTTGGCTTTTGATATTGTTTTGTACTCCAAAGATCACACACATCTGCCAGCATTTCTAAAACTTTGTTCATTAACCTGCTTGTTGTTGGGATAGCAATATCAACCTGTGATTTTTACCTCGCCCACTGAGATTCCCGGTATTGCAGTTTAACACAGTATATTGTCAATGTGGTCAGAGGCTGCCTGTGAAGATTAATTAGCGTAGCTTTGCAAAAGGTGAGCAATTTGTTTCCCCTTTTGTTGACTGAGAAGCTTTGGGCTATGTGCATTTGTGATAGTCAGTGTAATCTTAATGAATGGTTTGTGCATTGATGATATAGCAGTTGGGCAGCTAATGATCTGAGCCCATGTTTTACTTCTACAAAGTCCTTCATTGTCACTTTTATACCTTTAAAGAGCAGCACTGATAAAAACAAGATTGCAAGTGCTTTACATGTTTTTTAGTCCACAGTGAAAAAGCTCCAACATTAGCAGCTGTGGAGTAAAATGCTTGTGCTGGTTGTGCTCAAGGTTTTGTTACCGTGCATCATACCTGTTTTAGTCAAAGAGCTTATTCATAGACTACAAAAAAGGCCATTAAATGTCACAATAGATTCCTATATGAACACAGAGATTTCTGGCAAACACAGAATTTTGGTTATTTCTGTTGAGAGATTTCAGGCTGTGCTGTTTTGTGTAAGTTGGCAATGTCACCTACTTCTGTGCACCAGTCAGAATTTAGTATTTCCTGAACACAAATCTGTTTGTACCAATACAGTGCTGTCAATCAAATCACATCCACACAATCCTTATGTAGTAGATAAATCCTAACATCTTGATGAATAATACCTCAGTAAGTTTGGATGTTGCTTGTAGTCATGAATATTTAAAAAAAAAAAATCCAAATAAGATTCAAAACTCTAAAAACTGTAATCTGCAGTCAATCATTAATGCCAACTAGCGCTAGCACAAGATTTAGCATGCGCATTCAGGCAAATGAAGCATCCATGAACGCTAAACGTGCCACCTACAGTTACTGAGGCTAAATGTTGGAATAAATGTTCTTTCTCACTGTGATGATTTGTAAAAACACATCACAGTTTTTTACTGTGTAAAAAATGTCAGGAATGTAAATAGTAGCACACAACTCCAAAGCACTATTAGTTTTCTCGGCCTAATTTATATACTATTCCCCCACTTTCACCTTACTGCCATTCATCAACAGGGTCAAGGGTGCGTGACTGCAACAAGAACAACCTGGACCGTTGTTTTGTTAGCACCAACATTGGCTCAGGATCTGCATCTAATATTAGTATTAAGCCTAACATTTGGAGACTCCAAGAAAACAAGCTTCCTCTGTCCAGAAGGACCACTAATGAAGCATAGACTGCACTGTAGTAAATCTAAACACATCGACCCGCAGCCTGTCGTACTGAGAGAGTTGTTCCAGCCGTGGTTTACATTGTTGCTGGCAAAAAAAGGTGCACCTTAACCAGTCTCATGCATCCACATAAACCTGCACACATATGCATATATATGAGTGTGCATTGCTTTGCACAAACCATACAGAAATACAAATACCCATCAAATCCCTACAGTGCAAAAACACACATGTGTACGTGATAATAATAGCACACGCTGTTAAGCTAATGCCTCAACTAAAGACGCTGTTGAATTAGATTTCTTGGCACGCTAACATCTTGAAAGCCCTCTTGAGAATGAATATAGACTGGAAACTGGTCTATTTTACACCAAGAGGTGAGAGCAGAGGATAGGCCTTGCTACAGTAACCATGGCAACTGGGAGACCAGGTACCTCGTCCGAAGCAGGGCAAATTGGATGTTCCTCTGCACTTCTTCAGGCTGCTGTCCAAAGACAAGGAGCAGGACAGCGGATGCTCACACTTCTTCCCTGCCCATCCTTCCTTGCAATCGCAGCGGCCACAGTTACACTGGCCATGACCTGCCAAGGAGCAGAGGAGTGAAGCAAAGTGGTGGTGTTTGTCTAGGCAAAATTCATATAAAAGGACTGACAGGATGGGGGAAAAACACAGCATTAAGTGAAGTGAGAACACCAAGCAGGGTGGAGAACTGGATAGGTTATGGAGCTAAAAGGAAGCCAAAGGAGAGCTGGTGTGAAACAGGAACAGGGGAGCAAATTTGTGGCACAGAAATGATTAGTTTAATGAATGCTGAGCACAGTGGTCGCATATATTATACGTTGTTCGTTAATTCTCTGGAGAAACAGGAAAAGGTCATTCTCACTCCACCCTAAGTTGTGTGGAAAGTTCACTTTTACAGCTTTGAAGTTGCACCAAAGTATTAGCAGTGACTGGCAAGGTGCTGTTTGCAAAGTGAAAGAAGCTGCAGCTACTGAAAGGTGAAGCTCAATATACATTATTTGCCCCAGTAGAGGCAAATCATAAATCATTATTTAGCCAGTACTTCAAGATTTGGGGGTGGGGGGTGGGGGCTTAATTCAATTTTTTGCCAGAGTTAGATGAGAAGATCAATACTGCTCCGATGTCTGCACTAAACATGTAGAAAGCACCAGCAGCCCAGTTTAGTTCAGCTCAGTGCACACACTCGGAAACAGGGGGAAAACACCGACTCTATATCTGTCTCAAGGAAGCAATGTTCTGTCGAAAAATGTGAATTTTAATTCAAAAAGAGATCGCCAACCTGAGCAGAAGTCATCTGTGTATCGGTCGTATGTTGCGTGACAGTTCCTCTCGTCGCACTCGCAGGTGTCTCCATGAATATCTCCCCAGTCTCCAGAGGGATCCACATCATAGCAGTTACACTCCCCACACACACAGGTCCCTGACAGCCACAGCAAACACACATACTGTAAACTCACACTGTATTAATTACTGCTCTTTTTTTGTGTGTGAAGCAGCACAGTCCAAAAATAAACCAACAATGTGATTTTAAGTGAGAAAACAACCATCAGCACAAAGCAAAATCCAAATCTTTGACATCTGTCATGGATGTGGGTGAATGTGGGAGGGTGTTTTTTTTTCTACTTGAGGCTGCAGCCGACATGATAAACATTTTCTCTTCTTCTGTCTCAATTTTACTTCCTTTATCTGTGTATCTGTGTCTGTCTGTGAGTCTCTCTGTCACTTTCTCATTTGTTTTACATCTTAGCCAGGCCATCAGCTGAGCAGCAGCCAGTGGAAATCCCATTTCCCCTTATCAGCAGTGACAGAGCAGTGGGGAACCCCAGGGGAGCCGGGCCAGCTGGCAAGCCTGTGGGCTGAGCTGGCATGTGTCTGGCCCCTGGCCCTCGGTTCGCTCTCCCTCACTGACTCATAACCGTGGAGTCCTGGATTAATAGACCCGTGCACTTTTATATCTGCCACAGATGCCACAGCCGAGCTCCGCCGGATTGGATAACAACACCTGTACCAGTTGCTGTTCACGAATGTTCACTCAAAAAGCATGCGGCCACTGGGGAACGCCTTCCACATTCAGACGTAGTTTTTGACCATGTTGCTGTTTTTCAGCGATAAGCAACCTCCATCTCTATGCAACAAGCCTCGTGTTATCTCAGAGGAGAATTGTTTTGATCAAGAAATTATATATAGACGCACGTATTCAGCCTCTGGCACAGTGTGGCTGATAGAATTTTGAGAGCATGCCAGTCGGTGTATTATCATCTCCATTGAGGAGACTAGGTGAGCTGAAGAGGTTGACACGTTGCTGGAATGAAACAGAATTATCTATTGGGCACCGTCAGTCAAATCATTCACTCATTCACATCGAAATGTGAGCAGGAGATGAATGTGACTGTTGGGTAAAGTAAAAGGGAGTGAAGACATTTTACAATCTCATAGAAAAACACTTCACTTCTCCACATCCTATACAGGATGAAGAAATCAAATCAAGCCTCTATTATGCAATCCTCCTCCTTCATCCATCGCCTATAATCACCAGGAATTATCTTCGCAGTGTTTTAAAGCAGGATTAATTCCGAGTGAAATGGTTGCAAGTCACACAGGGACAGGAATTTAGAATTGTTCCCATTATAATCAGCACAGAATTGTCTGACTTCTGGCAATTGTTTAACAAATGAATGGAGCAGACTGAAAAAGATGCTGGAATATGTTGGTGGTTTTTATCAAACGGCAAGCATTGGGTAAAAATACTAGTATTTATCAGAACAATCCCTGCAGGAAACTTGCTAGACATTTGGTTATTTACACACAAATATGGCAAATTTGTTATTAATGTACAGTAAGATTTCAGATCCCAGTTGTTCTTTTTGCAGTTTAGTTTAAGCCAAAGTTAAATTAAAACTATGAAACCTGTGTGTGACTTTATTCCCAGCGTCCAACAATATGTACAAAAAATGGAATAAGTCAAGTATCAGGTTGACAGTAGTCACTTTTGATCTGAAAATATGGTCTTGCTAATAGTGCACGCTGAAAAAATGTGTTTTGATGAATTTATAAATAAAATACGTAAATAAATTTCTACAAACTGATAAACTCCTTTTTAATTTGCAGTTTTATTTCCTTCGTTTTTTCATCTCTCTCTCTCTGGTACTATGGGCTACTACACCACAAACACAGTTGTTAATGCTGAGGTTGTTCATGCTGTGTCAGTTGTGCACTTAACCATAAATCGCAGCTGTGGGACGGAGCTCCATCCATGTAGGCTACCGCTGCACTCTACCACTTAGTCAGCCCTCAGCCGGTCCACTGTAATTAATTTTAGAGAGATTTACGGAAATCCCGAAGGATCACTTGAGCTTGGATAGTGTAACTAAATCTCTGACTGCCTGTTCGAGCTGCTCTGATGACTTTCAGTAGAATTTACATGATTTTTTTTTTTTTTTTATAATAACCTTTCCTCTGTGTTCTCTTTTCATGTGTCTCCTGGTGTTCTTTTCTTTGTCTGTGTTTTTCTTCATTCTCAACTTTTTTTTAGTCTTAAATTGAAACAAAGGTAGAATTTGACTATGATAATGGACCCTTTTGTATGCATTGTAAACAGACTATTCTTTCTTCAAGTATATTCACTGTTACTGTAATTACTCACAGGAGTGGCATTATAAATAGGTTTTGTCATGCAACCATTTACCAAAATGCAAGCCTGGGCACAACAGAAGACAAGATAACAGATCTTCATTGTCGATTATGTCTTCAGGAAAAGCAACCAAAACAAAGAGACATCCTAAAATACTGTGTCATTACTTGCAGGACAGTGTCTCTCCTCCTAATAATTCTAGCAAACAGACAGGAAATGAACTTGACCCCATTTAGACTGTTTGTGTCCTGTTTCCTAGCAACACAATTGTACTGTTATTATGCTGCTGTGGATTGTAATGGGTCTGAAGCTGTGGCGAAAAACAGGAAAATTTCCTTCCTGGCAATGCTCATCATTCCAGTACTTTATGGCTTTAAACCACTGATAATAAATATTCACATAATGGCTCTTGAGAAAAATATATATAACAGTTAAATTTTGCATGCATTGTGTAACTGTGTGTGTGCCGGGGTACATAATGATAATAAAATTTACTGTAATAAAAATAAATAAACAAGAATTTGAAAGTGTAAACCCAGACTGCTTGCTACTGTATGCTGACTCTGAAGATGGTAAACAGACCTCTGTTGCTGCAGATTTTGCCATCTGGAGATGTGCATCTCCGCTTGCTTTCCCATGGGCTGATGTCACACTGGAACTCACATTTGTCTCCATGCCAACCAGCAGCACAGTAACAGTTTCCACAGTAACACTGGCCATGGCCTGGAAGCAGATCAGAATACAACAACCAATGAATTCTCCTCTGACAGTGTGAGAGGTTGACATTCATTTATACTAATTTCAGCAATTCTTAGCCATTTTTATGTCCACGTTTTAATATTTAAAGTTTGTACAAATGGTAATAATGTTATATTTTTCTCAACACAAATGTTATTTTCCCCCCAAAAATATTTCATTTATTAAAAATTCCATGCAACACATTTTCTAGGCCCAGTAGACAAACTCCATAAGCTGTTATGTAATGTTATCTTCCTTTTTAAAAAATTCTTTTCTTTTAAAAATAAGGAAATTTCTAAGTGACCCCAAACTTTTGAATGATACTGTACCTCTGATTCTATTCTATTCTATTCTATTCTATTCTATTCTATTCTATTCTATTCTATTCTATTCTATTCTATTCTATTCTATTCTATTCTATTCTATTCTATTCTATTCTATTCTATTCTATTCTATTCTTCTGAACTAAATAGATTGGAAATCATATTCCTAATTGGTCCAGCAGTCATCATGCGTGTCCCTGCATTAATGCACTCAATCAAGATGGATGTTCTATGACGCTTGTAGACAGTAAATTAATAAATTGTGGCAACATGATGTTAATTTGCTCATTCAGACATAGAACCACTCCAGTTGGTATGACAGCTGCTAACACATGAAGCAATATGTTGTATATGCAGTATGCAGTGATAAGGCTGTGCTGTCCTGACATGAACCCTAATGTTGTGTTTTCGGGAGAGAACGAGGTCAGCTGCAGGGCTTACCTCCACAGACCTCTCCGGTGTCCTCGTCCAGACACTCGCTGTCGTCGCACTCACAGAAACGTCCCGTCACCAAGCCTCTACCGTCACTATTCTCACACATGCAGCTACCACAGTGGCAGGTTCCTATGAAAAAATACCAGCTGGGGCTTATTTGTTGGAAAAGGTCAAGTTTCTGGGTGTGTGTTTGCATTTACAGTAAGTGGCTGGTTGTAGATGTGATGATGTGATGGAGTGCACCGTAACACCAGGACTACAGCTGGTTTGCAGCTGTGCATTGGACAAACTGTCTGTGCATCAAGTGCCAACAAGTCTAGACTAGTGTCTGACTGGTAAACGTAGTGGTGTGTTTGTGTGTCTTTTTGAATTATGCACTATAGATGCTGACACTGACACATGCCATGAATAAATTTGCATTTCTACACATTCAAACAGGCCCCACACTGTACTGCTCAAGCTTTCACACACACATGGTCACATCCACAGACAGATAAATGCACGTTTACCCTTCATTTAGCTGGAGGCATGGCAGGCCAGTGGTGAGGTTAAACCCAGTGTGTGGAAAACAACCTTAGCCCTGACATCACCTCACAGGGTGCATTTCCAGTGTGCCGAAGCTTAATCGTGTTTCCACAGAGACCAGATACACAAACGGAATGAACCAAATGGCTGTATGTGAGATTTAAGTCCCAGCTGAATAAAAATACTTACAGTACTCTTAACTCAAGATGTCAGTCTTTCCAATGATGCTAATCAGTGCACGAATTTGTTAATGTACCTGTGTTAGTGAAAAAGAGATGGTTTGTACTAATAGATATATGTGAGAAGAAAGTTTGAAGTGGTGTCTAATCTGTAACTAATGGTTATATTACGGCTAATATTCATTTTAATTTTACACTTTGGTCAGTCATAAACTTTTACCAAAGACATACACACTTATTAACCGCAGACTTGAAAGCTTATTGGAAAACAAAGACGGCATCAAAAAACCTGCGAACCTAAAAAATCATGTGTACGAATAATAAGAGAAGTTTACTATTAGTCTAATAACTATTAGTTTAAAGTGTTAGTTACTTACAGAGAAAAGCCAAACACTATTAAAAATGCAATTTCATGTAATTGTTGTATGTATATTTTGTGCATATGTATGTAAGATAAGATAAGCTAACATAAGCTAAGCTAAGATAAGGCTTCATTAGTCCAGAGGGAAATTTGTGTACCAGATATTGCTTGAAAAAAAAGAAGTAAATGACAAAACATAAGAAATGCAGTGGCTAAAAGTAAAAAATAATAATATATGTATATATAGATCTGTGTGTATACTTCTGTATATACGCATGAAACATCACTGAAATCAAATAAGTAAGCTAAAAACAGGCTAGAATAGAAAACTAAAAAGTAATTGCTGTCAGTTTTTATGGAGGTAATAACTACTATCACACATGATAATGAAAAACATTACTGAAGTACTGTTTTGCACCTGATAAATGAAATGAAAATGAAATATTGCACATACTGACAATGTTCATATTGCACATATTTACAATAGTAATATGTAAATATGAAAGATGTTTCTTTGTTGAATATGGGTATTTGCTAATGTCTGACTGTATTTTCTTTTTGTTATTATAATCTCTGTGTACTATATGTGTGTGTGTCTGTGTGCGTTTGTGTTCGCTGTACCTCTGCTGGAGCAGACCACCCCCTGTTGGTTCTTGCAGAGCTCTTTGCTCTTCTTGTTGGGTAGGTTACACTCCTCCTGGAACTGGCAGGCGTCTCCGAACCAGCCTTCGTCACACTCACACATCCCACAGTCACAGTAGCCTCGGTCTGAAGGCAAACACAACACACCGCATGCTGTTTATCGGTGATAAAAAAGCCTGTCCAATGCCAATGCTTCCCATCACTCTATAAACACAAGGACACACCACGTAAGTGTTATTTTAAACAGGTTTAATGACATTTTACTACCAGGAGAGCACAAAAAATAGATATTTTAACCCTCGTGTCGTCCTGTGGATCAAATTGACCCGTTATAAAGTTTGAAAATGTGGGGGAAAAAAAAATTCACAGTGAAAATTTCCACATTTTCAACATTTTGGGAAAATTTTTGAACATTTTTTGGTGGAAAAAAAAGAAATGTTAAAAAAAATGTTTTCTTTAAGAACATTCACAAAAAAATCTATTATTTTTTCTGAATGTTCTTAAAGAAAACATTAGAAGTTTTGTTGATATATATGTAATCACTTTAGATATTTTTAGAATTTCTTTGGAAGACTTTTTCTCATTTTTTTGAAAATGTTTACAAGAATTTTCTTGCCAAATTTGGGGGGCTTTTTTGTTTTTAAATAAAACTTTTAAGGGAAACTTTGAAGGAATTATTGGAATTTTCTTCCTGAAGGTTTTGCAAATTTTCAGAAATTTGGGGATTTTTTTTTGCAGAATTTTTTAATTTTTTCCAGACAAGGAAACAATATTTTTGAAGACAACAAGAGGGTTAATTGTGACAAACCCGATGTAGCACTATGAAACTATAGTAATCTATCTGCTGTACGTGTAGTTAGCAAGCAGGCAGGCAGTAGTGTGTTTCTACTATATTTCTGTCTTGTTTGCAATACAAACCTTTCATTAAAAAATTCTGCATGATACAGTAGCATCAATAACTCAGTCAGAACATCACCTTGTTCAGCGTTCAGAGGACCTACACTCAGTTTGCCGTCACTATTCCTTGTCAGTCTGACGGCCATAGTGAGCTCTATGAAAAACAGGAGGAACCATATGATGCAGATGAAAGCTGTTGACAAGTTATTATAAATGTTGCTCTCATTGCGTTAAGCAGCGCGGGGGCCTTGTATGTCACACTCAATCATTCTCCTGACTCGTTCGTCATGTAAATGTGGTGTCCTTTTCAAGGGCTATCCATCAGTCATTAACAACATGCGGGTCTCCTGTCTCTGCTCATTATCGATACATCTCAGGGGGCACTTCCCGTCAGCTTCAAGGAAAAGAAGAATATGGAAAGCGCATTTCAAAGAGAAAGCACCACGGAGACCACGCAATTTTGAGGGAAAAGTCTAACTTTTATATGTCTGTTGTAATTTGAACTGTAAAAACTAAGAGGACACTTTTCTGTTGGTCTAGACCAGAGGTGTCACTCACTTTAGTTCAGGTTCCACATTCAACCCAATTTGATCTGAAGTGGACCAGAGCAGTAAAATCACAGCATAATAACCTATAAATAACCACAACTCCAAATGTTTTCCCTTTGTTCTAGTACAAATAAGTATGTTCTTAAAATGTTCACATTTAAGGAATTATTCTTCTACAAAACATTATGAACAACTTGAAATTGAATAAATTCAATTTCAACAACGTTATGCCTCAGTTTATTGTTTACACATCACATCTAACATTTAGTCACAGGTATCTGGAACTGAACGATATAGTTTTTTTACTTTTTACTACTTCAAAACGACAAAAACAAGACAAAATATTACAAGAATGAGACACAAAATGACAAAAATGAGACACAAAATAACAAAAACGACACAAAACTGCAAAAGCGAGAAAAAAATAATAAAAAATTAGACAAATGACACAGAACAAAACAAAACAGAGACAAAAAATTAGACAAAAAAGTTACAAAACGACAAAAAAATACACAAAGGACAAAAATTAGGCAAAAAATTACACAAATGACACGAACAAGGCAAAAAATGACAAAAGCGAGACACAAAATTGCAACAACAATAGACAAACAACACAAGCGGTAGATTCTATTCTCTTATTTGTGATCTGTGTAAGATATTTCATCCAAGCTTACTGTGCCACCCTGAGACTGTCTGACTTCACAGTGCAGTGATTAGATTCCTAAATCACTGTTGCTTTAAAGGAAATCCACTGTAGATGACAAATACTGTATGTTTGTTGTTCTTTCAATGCTTTGAGATTAATATTTGATCTCTCACGATATTACCAGCAACAGAATGAGGGCTGTAATCTAAAGAAGATTATAATTGTCATGTCTTTTTGGATTTGTCATCTAAGTTTTGCACATGAAAACAAGCACATAATAGTTGTAAGGCAGAATTAGATTAAACAGCCTCCAACTTAATTCTGCAGAATATTACAAAGTCACTGCCACCCACTAGCCCCCGTTAATCTCCACTTGACAATCACTGTGACATAAAACGGCCCTCTTTGTCTGCTAGGGCCAAAATTTATGTGGGTGGGAAGGTGCCTGTCTGTCGACGGTTTATCTTTTCTGGTGCTTCCTGAGCAGTAATTCTCTGTCTTGTGAGGGTGTAAGGGTCCTTCCTACGCTGTGGACACATGTCTCCAGCCAATCAGGTCCCGACCGGCGCCCCGATACATCCAATGGAGAGAGAGGACTGCATCTGTGCCAGCATCAATGGCAGTAATAACAGGTGATGTAGCATCACCATGATTAACTGCTGATGAGGGGAGGGAGGTGACTCCTGCAGAAAGCTAATTTCAGGTTTAGAATTTCACTTGTTCACACTTAATGATATATATAAAAGGAGATAAACAAAAGGAGCTGTTTGTAGAAATCATAATTGCTGCAAATTGTTTAATGTATGTATCAAAAGCATTTCACTCCTCATGAATAGAAAACACTAAAATCACTTACATTTGAGAAAATCTTTGGAGGTTTCAGAGCAGTTTTAATTACAAGCACAGCTGTAATGTAAGGTATACATTACACAAAGTAAATCCAAAAACTCCCTGAGATGGTTTCTTTGTATTTATTTCAATTGATGTTTCCTCTATAAATGACATCTCCCCACTTCTTTTGTTTAGGTTGTGTTCTTCGTAACACGATACTCATTTCAGTCAGTAATTATTCCTCCTTGCTTCCCCTCTCGCTGTGGCTTGTGGAGCATGAAACGACAGCACGTCAGTTTGTGTTCTGTAGGAAACGTCTAGGAGACACCTGTCTCAGGTAATAACTCATTCTCTGTGTGTGCTGTCCTCAGAACAAGGAACCTCCGCTTTCATCCTTCCACTTTTTATAACAATACATCGAGGCATTCGTTGTCAACTTTATAACACCTTTGCAACATCTCTAAAGATTTTTTTTAAAGCCATGAATGCAAAAACACTTGTTCCTACAGCAGGAAGTCTCGGAAGCTGTAATGGGTCCCGATCAAACCTCCCTTTTACTAGTACACTTGGACAGACTTGAGTGGCTTTTTCTCCTTGCCACCCACGCTGGAATCATTAGGTGAGTCACCGCACAGGCACACTGCCCAGCAAAGCTCAGAATATCTAAGTAAGAGCACATCAAAATATGTACTAGGGGGAAAAAATACAGGGATGAAGAATTTAATGGGCTGTAATAGCTCAAGGACTGCATTCCACTGTGACACCCGATTCGCTGTTTTGTTTTTTTCCCCCTCAACAGAAATTATGTATCAAAGCTATTAGTGGCTTTGGACTGGCTACCAGCAGTGAGTTTTTCACCCATGATTAGTTTATACCATCCGTCTATAATGTGTCCATATTGGAACGGCGTCCAAACCTTATGTAATGCCGGCTGAAAATGCATCTGGAGGAGTTTGATTTGGAGCAGTATTGGTCAAACTGACTTCATATGTGCCTGCTGACATAAAAGCCCCTTGGGTGGGATCTTCTCTCCTCTGACAGGGGGCACAGATGCTCGGGGCAAAGCCGGAGCAATAACAGGGGCTCTGAAAGCCTGTTAGAGAGGAAGGAGGAGGGGAGAAAGAAGCGGTAGAGAGGCTAAAATGTGCTCTGACAGAACTCAGAAACAGCCCATCCATCGGGGGAGAACTGGTTTTCGCTCTTATGCTTGCACCTCTCAGTTTCAACTGCTCCTCTGAGATACAGTGAGAAGGACATGATGAAGTGTGCCGGAACCACAAAGTTACACATTGTTCTGGATTGCAGATACTCTTGGCTTTCTGCCTCGATCCACATTAGCGGCTGTGGGGATGGCAGTAGTTGTTTCCAGAGATGTGGAGAGAACTGCTGACCCCTGTTTGATCCGACACTTTGTGAGCTGTTACAGTTGTTGTATTTAGACTCTTTGATGAAGACAAATTCAAATAAACGAGTCATTGTGTTTCATTAAGATGCAATATGATTGTTCACTAAGGGGTTCAGTCTTGATGTAATGCTATTAGATCTTGTAACAAGAACTAACAAGGGTGTTTTTTTCCTGGGATGGTAATAGCCTGCAGCACCTTGAGCCACCCTCTGTGTTTCTGTCAATGGAGAGAAAAATAAGCATAAATCACAGAAAAGCCCCCTGAAACACACACGAGGAGCACCAGCTGGACATCAGCACACAGTCTGTTGTCATAGTTTCAAAGTAAGTAAAGTAAGTTGAGTTTTGTGTATCACTCGATTAAAATGTGTAGCACCAATAAAGTTAATTCTGAAGCACACACTTCTCCTCATGTGTGCAGATGTACAGTCAATCAAGCATGTTTCTAAAGTTATACATTTGCACAAGATGTATCAATTTGCATTTCTAAAGCTGTTATTTTTGGAAGTTGTGCTGATTCTACTAAAAAATGTACGTCATATTTTGATTGCTCTTGTTTGCACAGTGTTATACATTACACCGGTTTAGATATTTTAGGTTTTATCTAGCTAGTAGTAGCTAAGACAGTTGAAAAAACTTCATGTTCAAATCAAATCCAGAGGAATACACTGCTCAGTTGAACAGAGAGAAAGACAGAGAAAGCTGGGCATAGAGAGTTATTTTTTTCACATGGCACATCGATGAGGGGAAAAGACAGAGACACGTGTGAAAACAAAGTACGGAAAGTTTGCCACGTTGACCCTCATCTCAGATCGCAGAGCTCATGGATATTACATAAATGCAAAACGACCACAAAAGCCTGATTTTAATAAACAAAACACATCTGTTGGAACAATCAAAGGTTATGTTTCTCATGTACCCTGGATTAATTTTTCAAAGGACAGGGAAACAGAAGGGGAAGATTTAAGCACAGTCAAAAAACAAAAGAGAAAAAATACTGTGGAGTGAAATGACAGGACATTTTTGCACAGTTGGCGAACAGATGTTTGTCCAGGTCATCATCTGGTTGCTCTGCTATAAAACTGGAAGGCATGAGTGTGGGGAGGAAAAACATATGACAGCATCAGCAGCCTTTTATGTGAATTCTACAAAATCAACTCTTACTCAGCTGAAGCTGCGGTGTCACTTGTTTGATTTTTTAGGTCTGTTAAAAACAAGTTCTGCTATATTGTGATAGATCTATAGATTTATCTATGGACATACAATGATAATTAGTTACTTTCATCAAATTGGCCAAAGTGTAAAATATGTGAGAAGCTGTTTCCATATTCGCATTTAAAGGCTTGTTATTCTTGATTCTCTTCGCACAGAAACACTGGAGCACTTTGAATATGTGCTACTAAAGGTTTACATTCAGGGACACTGGTATTATTAAAAACCTAGATACTGTATTTGCACAGAATCACAAATACAAAGAAAAAATCTTGAACTGAGGAGCATGGCTCTTGCTACTTGTCGAAGGAGAAACATGGAAAACATAATAAGACCATAATTCACTCTTTTACTGACAATGAAATAACAAGGAGGCCCATTCATTTTCCTCTACTTATGCCTAAAGAGAACAATTTAGTATATAAACCACTCTCGTATACTTCCATAATGCTTCTATCCCAGCATGCATAGGCAAGAACACTGTTGGACAGTCCACAATAGGCAAACTCATAGCATGAAAATGTAGATTTTTGTGCTTAGTTGACTTGCATGACTTTGTTCAAAGAAAGTTCATCTCATTTTAAACCTTTGTTGTGAAAGTACTACTTCCTACATAGTCCTAAGCTAAAATAGAACCACAACATATTTCAACTTCTTCCACAGAATTTGAATCTACAGATCTAGAAACTGAAAACATCCTCAGCTTCTTCATCCAGCTCGACTTGTTGCTCTAAATGAGAGGATCCAAATTAACATATGTCAGATGAGATCCGAGGTAAAACCACATCTCAGTGCCAGGAAAACTAATGCTTTTGGAAAAGAAAAACACACACTTAATCCCCAAGGAGAAAAAAAATCTATGGGATCTTATCAGTGGGCAGTTGTGAGAGGCAGAGATAAGGAAGCTGCAGGGAGAGAAATTGGCTGCTGATCTCTGACAGCAGACCATGCATGCTGCACGGGCCACTGATGGGGCAGGGGGAGGGTCTTCTTCTCAATATGCTTTGATTGTAATATCTGGGCTTCTATAGCCACATGGGCATATGATTGTGTGGACATGTGGCTACTTGTCCATATTTGTATGTGTGGATGAGTATTGCTACACTGCGAGAATGAGCCTGACCCTGTATTTGTGCGCCTGTGTGTGTGTGTGTGTGTGTCTGAGTGTGAAAACTCATCCCTCTTCTGATGCATCTAGGTTCCATTGGCAGTCTGTGTACCAGTGAGTGAAACCCCATTATCAGGCTGAAGCAGGGCCTCGCTCCAGACTGCTGAACCATAATGAGCTCCTCACAGCAGCCAACTTGTCTACCCAAATAAATCACTCTACCCCTCACACACACACACACACACACACACACACACACACACACACACACACACACGCACACACACAAACCTATATATGCACACATATCTCCATTAGACCTGCTCTGGATGCACACATATCTCCATTAAACCTTGACACTCATAGCCCAGTGACTACAGAGGACACTGAACAAAAACGATTAGAATTCTTTCTTCCCTGCTCCAAGATATAGAATCCAGCCTCGCTCACAGTTTCTAAGATATCACATCTGATAAATGTACAGCCAGGCTTGGTAACAGGTTGCTATCAGTCCTTTGTTATGTACGTTTATGCTCTGCCTCATTTGCCAGTTTATTAAGTATATTGAGTTAAAAAATACAATAAACCTGCAATGAATCCTGCATTTGTGTTAATAACTAGTCTTGTGAATACAAGGTAATACATTTTTGGACACTTTGTGGAAAAGAAAAAACAGATAACACATCATTGATGCAATAAGTTCATATGTGTGGTGAAGGTCTTAGTGGCATTTTTACACGTAGATCAGATTGGTTTCTTTACATGCACATGTCCAGTACTAACTGTTCTTTTAGATCTGTTTTGCTCTCCATCAACTCCTGATGGAAATATCTGCCTCTAAATGCTTCACTGTGTTCATTAGCTTGTTGCCAACTTTGTCTGCGTGCAGCATGGTAGTGGCTACGGTTCTGCAGCGTACCACTGGTTTTTAAAGCTTGTTTTGTTGAACACAGCTGCTTGCATTTTGAAACAACAAAAAAGTGATTGTGAGAATGAACCAAAGAGGGCTATTTTGGGGTCATAAATACACAAACAAACAAAACAAAGCAAAATGAGTTGAAAGATGCTCCAAAGCAATCAATAAAAGCAGTCACAATACACATACAGTGCCGATAAAAAGTATTCACCTCCTTTGGAAGTTCTCCCTTTTAATTGCTTTTCAACATTGGGTCTGAAGTCTCAGGTCTCAAGTGATTGCAATATAAAGACGACTGTATCAGTAAGGTCCAGTTAAAGGTCAAAGGTGAATGAGTACTCCTGACTTTATCTGCACTACGATGACAATACGACACTCCAAGCAACTCTGTGAAAAGGTTATTGAAAAGCATAAGTCACGGGATGGATACAAGAAAGTTTCCAAGTCACTGAATATCCCTTAGAGTACAGTTAAATCCATCATTAGGAACTGGAAGGAATATAGCACATGTGTAAATCTGCTTAGAGCAGGCTGTCCTAAAAAATTGAAGTGACTATGCAAGACAGAGAATAGTGAGGGAGGCCACCAAGACCCTTGCTGCCTGGTGTTTTATGGGGGAGTAGCAAAGAGAAAGCCACTGTTTAAAAAAAAAAAATTGAAAACCTGAAGGTAAATTCGGGAGAAGGTATGTGGGAGACATCAAATGGAAGAAGATTCTTTGGTCTGATGAGACCAGAATTGAGCTTTTTGGCCATTAGAATAGAAGCGATGTCTGGTGGCCATCAAACACTGCACATCTTCACAAGCACACCATCCTCACTGTGAAGCACGGTGGTGGCAGCATCATGATGTGGGAAAGCTTCTCGACAGCAGACCCTGGAAGGCTTGTAAAGGTAGAGGGTAAAATAAATGCAGCCAAGTACTGGGGAATTGTGGAGGACAACCTGTTATAATCTGCAAAAGAACTGTGAACTGGAAGAAGATTTGTTTCCCAGCAAGACATTGACCCGAAGCACACAGACACCGGGACGAATGTTCTGGAGTGGATGAGTCAGAGCCATGGCCTCAGTCCAATTTAAAATTTGTGGCTGGATTTGAAAAGGCTCGTTCATTCACAACTCTCTTGCAACCTGGTGGAGCTTGAGCAGTTTTGTAAAGAAGAATGGGGTAAAATTGCACTGTCCAAATGTACAAAGCTGACTGAAACCTACGCTGTAATTCCAGCCAAAGGTGTATCTACTAAATACAGAATTGAAGGGGTGAATACTTTAGCAATCACTAATTTTACACTTAGATTTTTAATCAACTGATATTCCTTTGTAGACATCTGTTTTCACTTTGACAGCAAAGAGTCTTTTTTGTAAATTCTTGTAAAATAATGTCAAATTATACTGATTATGATTCAGTGTGGGAAATTAATTAAAGGGGAAACCTTCCATGGTTGGTAAATATTGCTAGTTACAGCTTTAATGAAAGAGCACCATAAACTGGTTCTTTTATCTATCATATTATGTCAACCTGGATTCAATAAAAAAAAAAACTGAACACAACCTTTATGAAAATGGATTGGTTGTTTTATTAGACTGCATTAGTTTTAGCTATGTCTGGCAAATAAATTGGCAACTGACTGTAAAATAAATATCACTATTATATTAGGTCATACATTAATTTATATGATGGCGATGTTAAACCTGCTCAGTAGACTGTGTAAAGTACAGTAAAATTTGTGACCGACCAACCAAGAATGCACTCCGAAGTGAGAATTTATCAAATTGCAGGCAACAGGGTAAGTTAAAAGCCTCCCAGCAAAAGCTAATGCCTTGGTGAGGTTTGTGAACCAACCAGCTGCCTATTACTAATGAAGCACTTTGAAGTTCTGCCACGGCTGTGTGAGCTTTCAAAGACACAATACTGCACCCATCTGACTCTGAAAGAAATACAGGTGAAGCCAAAATACCCTAAAGCCACTCCAAGTGTGAAATACATCTTTCTTGATTTGAAATCATATCAAATGAATTGGACACTGGGGCCTAAACTAAGATCTAGTAGGCTTTTGGATGACATAATTAGGCTTCCCTTTCTTCCAGCACCTGGCTGGAACAGACACAAAACATCAGCTGGAGAGTCCATTTGCCAAACTCCTCTGATGTAAGCCTGCAGTGAAGAGATCTGCTGCATCACTTACTGGCCCGTCGCTAACAACCATATCCAAGCAGTAAAATATGTGGAGGCATGTGACTGTACACAAGTTCAGATTCACATGAAACATCAGTGAAATTATAGAGGAGCGATACAACATGATGTTCTCTTAACTGTAATGCCAAACCGAATGGCTGTGTTAGATTCAGTGCATATATCACTGTGCGTACCGTTGCAAGTTTTTCCATTATATGTTCCACAGACCCAGTCGTGGCACTCGCAGCGTGGCCCGTAGAACTTCCCGGGTTCCGTGGCCTCGCAGATGCAGATGCCACAGTCGCATTTGCCCCTCCCACTGCAGATCTTGCCATCCGGCGTCCGGCAGCGACGCAGGGACGACTCCGTGGACAGCTTGCACACACCACCCACCCGGCTGGGAAGAAGACAGAAGGTCAGTTGTTCTGCAGCTCTGGAAACTTCTGGGGTCAAAGATTAAGTGCACTGCCACCTGTGTCTGTTTGAAATACAAAATACCACATCTGAGTGAAAATACCAGTGCTCAGATATGAAAGCAACGTCCGCCTTCAAGCATCCAAAACGACTCATTCAAGCTGTTGGTAGTCAGAGCTGTGTGTGTGTGTGTGTGTGTGTGTGTGTGTTTGGTGTTATAGCAGGAATAAACACATTCAACAAACCCAATTATTTTTCTCCCCCTGTGAACATTTATAGTTTTTAGCTGAAAGGTGAAGCTAGTTTCATTGCTTTTTTTTTTTTTTTTAATTTTCTGTCACCTGTTCACATACAAATCTGATGACAATATATAGTTGAATTTCAGCTTCCTTTCAAGTTGAGGGAATTCCACTGCAATATCGTTGAAGAAATAAAGTCATAGCTAAAGAATAGTGGAAAGAATGTTACCCCTCAGAGTAACAAAAACAACAAGAAGCACTGGAAACACACACACTAACACTCCTAAAAAGTTCTAACTAATCAAATCGCACAGAAACAAATTCACCTTTCATGGAGTGCACCCTTGCAGCTGTCGCAGTGTTTCGTTTTTACGCCATAGGGTCTCTCTCTCAGTGAGGCTTGTTTCATTTGGATGCTGTCTGACATTCTTTTTCTATTCCTGCCCTCTGTCTTGATATTGGCCAGCTGTCCAGTTTGGGAAAAGTAGACGCTTTTCAAACAATCAACAGCTGAAATGTTCCTGACACTCCTATTAAAATTAAATACAGAATGTGTGTGTTCCATGTGTCACGAGGAGGTTATACAAGCTCCATTTCACACAGGCTTCGAGCAGCAGTGGCCTTTTTAAGCCCGACCAAACTCCTCTGCCAAGCAGGACATTTGAAATGTATCCTATAATCAGGATGAGCCCAAGTCTTTTTCCATGAGAGCATGACATTCAGATGACTTCCTGTGGTCAAGTTTGACCTTAGGCTATTTTACTCTGCTTTGGTCTCAGCTGATCTTCATCAGCGTTGTTACATCTGCTTTGCAGGATTCCTGCGGTCAGTGTTCTTTGGTGTTTGGAATAACTCCTTTGATTCAGTGTCAGCAACATGGAAATTTGGCATGATGGGTAATGCAATCCAGAAGATGGCAAATAAGACAACAGTGGGGAGATGCAGAGAGCGTGGCAGTCTATTATTCTCCATTAGAAACCTGGAATCTCCTGTGGCTTTGTCACTTGGGTTTTGTTTAACAGCTGCTGCCTTATGCCAACTGCTAGAAGCTGATGAAATTCCAAGGCAGAAAACAAATTTTTTGCCCCCAGTTTCAGCTAAATGTAAATGGCTATGTTCCCCATGCATGACTGAAGAAAGACATTGGATTGGATCACTTTTATCCTCACATTTCTAACTAATTGGCCAGTTAGAGTAAAGGGAAGATGAGACTGAACCAGATCTTGATTTGCTTTTTGTTTATTTACCTGCCGATTACGTTTCAGCACTTGAATATCTAGTCTCAAGATGCTATTTGCTGAAGGTCAGCAACATAATCCACCCGTCAGTACATAAGTGAGGGTCCCAGAGCTCTGTCAAAGGCACCATTAAACTGTTGTCCATTAAGACATCTTTGTCCGTGGTGCTGGTAATGTAAATTAGCAGTTTGTCCTCCCTATTGGTCAAACTGAGATGTCTACTTACTCCACATATAGGGGATAAAAACAGTAACATACAGAGCTCAATCAATACATACAAACAACAGACATTCCTTTACTTCCAGGACAGCGCAACACAGTATTTTTTCTGTTAATCAGTTGGAAAAGAACAAAAAAATTCTAGTTTGTGCCTGCCCTGTGTGTGATCTGGCTCTATGCTAGGCAGGCCTGAATATAAAGCTCATTTAGGAGAAAACGTGGGTTAAAAAGAGTAAAGCTAATGTATTGTTGCCTTAGTTTGTGCGAGCCAAACACTACATGGATATTTCACAGCCCTCCTTATTCATACTCACAGAGCTAAGGTTACATAGCATACCTTCATTACTCCGTGTTTCACACCTTCAATTTTTCACACCGCTAGGTCATTATGAAGACACAACTGGCAAACAAACAAGGTAGGGATTATTTGGATATGTGTAAGAAAAACACAGTAAACTATTATCTTCAGGATTTCCACGAGCTGTTGCTTGCTGCAAAGCATGTGTGGGTTTGTCTCCGCTGTTCAATAAATACAGTATGCCCGGTACAGTAAGACATATGCAGCATAATCACTACACGGGCACGGTGCACCTGCTTGGAGTAAATACTCCCACTGCAGCTGAGTTAACTTTAAATCATACGGCAAAATTTACAGTTCTGCTAACTGTAAAAGGGGCATGGTATAAAAAAAAGCCAAATTCAATGACTGCATTCATGAAGTTCATTCAGTTTTTATACCTGATTCCAAATAAGCATAAAATTTTTAAAAGAAATAAAGGTGGCTTTAGGTTAATATTCCTGATTTCATAATAAAAAGGGGAAAAAACAAGTATTATGCAGTACAAAAGATTAATAACTGCAGTAAGACTGTTTGTGTAAACTTATTTTGGATTTCCTGCTTATTTGAACCTTCTCTGCAGCTGCACATTATAAGATCTTATGAAATACATAACCCTTGCTCTAATCAAGATGTCACTAAAGCTTGTTTTTGCACTAAACTTATGACCACGAAAGCTGTCATAACATTGTTGCGGTGCTACATGTCAGCTCAGATGAGAAGAAAAAGCAAAGAAAAAGTTTCAATGCAATGTTAAATAATAAAACCAAAGAAGTCGACGTTTCCTCTGTGGTTCCTCCTGCAGCATTCTGACAGTTTGCAAGTAAAGCAGCATAAGAAAAAAGCACAGGAAACTATAAGTGCAAACTAAATGCATAGGCTTTCCTAAACTTTCCCACGTCGTGCCCTTCAAATGTTGTCTGTCAGCAAAACTCTGCGCCTCCCTCTTCCTTCTTGCTCTCCAGACTACCACAAAATAAACAAGAAAAAACAAAGCTGTGTGGAAACTCACCTCACCGACTGTAACAAAGTGTCCTCAACGGCAGAGAGCAGGATCAGAAACAACGGCACTAACATGGACTGTACCAAAGTCTCAGTGTGCATGTTTAAATCCCACAGAAACCTGAAGTAAAGTAGCTTGAAGGAATTTCCCCAAAATCTTGCTCTCCTTAAACAGACAGGACAGGAAGAGAGAGTGAGAGGGAGAAAGAAAAGGAGAGAAGGAGAGAAAGAGCAGCAGGCTGGCCTGAACTGGCTCGATCCCTTCAGAGGCCAACAGTCCTCTCCATACAAGTGCCTTTGATTAGTCCTGACTCTCAGACACAGTCCTGGCCAGGAGCTGGAATGGGGAAACCTGCCAAAAACCAAAAGTTAAGTCACCAGTTTGAGATGTAATTAGAAGCAGACTGTTTTTCTAAATTTTAGTTTCTCTATTTCCCCTTTCTTTTCCAGATGATCGTTCTATGTTTCGACACTTTTCTTTCTAGCTTTTCTTTGGATGTTGTTAATGATAAATGCGATGCACAGTTAATATCCATCCATTATTCTTGAAGGATGTTTTGATGTGACAAGAGGGAAAAGTACAGATGTGAATAATGAAATTAACAAAGGCTGAATCCCTTTGAGATGCTCTGGGTTCAGGGTCCTGGTCATTGTCACACTGATAGGGTTTACTGGAACATATGAATGCAATGGAGCAATGTTGTTATTAGTCACACTTGTGTTTTTCCTACTATGAGTCAAAAGGCCTGTGTGTAACAACTATACACAACAATGGCTGATCAAGTGTGCTTGAAATATTTATGCAAGAATGATGATTCACATGTCTGATTATTACTAAGTGCTATCATTTCAAACAACTCTATAGAAAATTTAAAAATACATATGTAAGTTTTAAAATTGCGATTTAATACCTGAGTTCACTACCAGGGTCAGTGTATAATTGCGGGACTTTTTGTAACATAGTTGACAACTACCATAGTTGACGTTTTTGCTTGTTTGTTTGCTTGTTTGAAGGTTATTTAGTTGACATTTTAGAATAGAATAGAATAGAATAGAATAGAATAGAATAGAATAGAATAGAATAGAATAGAATAGAATAGAATAGAATAGAATAGAATAGAATAGAATAGAACAGAATAGAATAGCTTTATTGTCATCATACATGGGGGCATGACGAAAATATAAGTAGCTGCCACTGGACGGTGCATTAAAACAAGCTAAATTAACAACAATAAATAAGAAAATCAAATGTACATATAAAACAAAACTATATTCAGAATTCCAACATATGCAAAAGAGGCAAGATATATACAGTACAGTGTACTGAGTTTAGAAGTCTGATCGACCATGGGTAAAAACTGTTTCTCAGCCTGTTTTCCTGCATTTTAAGGAGCTGAGTCTCTTCCCTGATGGCAGCAGGTTGAACAGCTGCTGGCCAGGGTGAGTGGTGATATCCAGTCATTTTTTATTATTAAGTGATTGTTTCCATAATAAATAATTATGGAATTTGCGAAGACATGATCATAATGAATATAAAAACATTAGTTCTTTTACTTTTAATTTAAAAAAATGCAAGCTATATCCCATGGACTTCATAAGTCCCTCAGTTATAGATTGACCAGGACAAGTTTTGAGTCATTTTGGAAAATTTTCTTGTCATTTTCAACAAGTTTTATGTCAGCTTGGATCTTTTCTCTTCATTTTGGATCATATTTATGTCTTTGGGATAACTTTCGAGTCATTTAGGACAAATTTCATGTCATTCTGGACTAATTTTCTAAAAATGCAAGATATATCCCACGAAGTCCCTCAATTATAGATTGACCCACTGGCTAATCTGGACCAAAGTTTGAACAAGCCTTCCTACTCTGACTCCATTTCTATATTACAAGATTAAATTTTACTGAACAAGCATTAAGAACATTGGAAGCACATTCTTTAGTTACATGTGACCAAGACACTTTTGTCAGGCTCAGAAGGGGTCTAGCATGTTTGGTGTGATATTAGCCAGGACTACGACAGTGACTGCATAGACCCAAGAGTGAAGCACAGAGGTGGAAATGTGATGATAGGGAGCTGCATTAGTGCAAAACTCGTTCAGATGATGACATTTACAGATGACAAAATAAATAACTGCGATTGTACCAAAATACTGACAGTCTCCAGAGGTCGGCAGAAGTGGAATATTCCAGTATGATAATGATCCAAAACACACACCCAAAATCACACAAGTGTTTCTGAAGAAGAAAAACTATGACCTGTCCAAGTATGTCGGCTGACTTTAAATCAACAGAATACCTTTGGGTTATGGGAATAGCAATCCCTCCAGCAAACAGCAGCTAAAATAATTTCAAAAATTAATTAAAAATAAAGATGGACAAACAACGTATTAAAAAAATAAAAGATTTAAACCTTAGTATTGAAAGGTGCACTGACATTTTTTTGCATCAAGTTTCTACACACGTGCCTGCACTTTTAATATAACAGATCTAGGTGTTAGTTTTTTAGTTTTACATAACAACCAATATTGTGCTTTTCAAATTAGAAGGGGACGATTACTTTAAGGTGATCCAATTTCTATTAATTACTTGAAAATTAAGTTATATTGCACAGTGGTATACTTGTGTTGTTGTATAATTTATAACATTTACAGTAGCTGCATCCTTGCAAGGACTTTCCTCCCTGTGCTAAGATATAATGTTTGCATCACTCTGAGTTTTTTGTTAAATCTATCTTTATTGTCCTTTCTGGTAAAGGGGAGTTTTTTTTCCCTCCCTACTGTCACCAAGTGTTAACTCAAAGGGAATCCAAAGGGAATTCTGAGTTTGTAGGATTCTCTGTTTAAAATTAAGTTCTTCACCTTAATATTTGAAATGCTATGAGATAACTTTTTGAAAATTGAAAATAAAATGTGAATGAATCACCTGCCACTGCAGAATATTTTATGTTTCTCATGTTATTAAGTCCGTCAATGAGCGCATACAGTAAAACCATTCACTATAAATGGTCAGTGTCTTGACCCCGATGTCTATGACTGAACTGGACTATTTATCACTGCACAGAGGCTATCAATGTTATTCTACAGAACTGGTTCGTATTACTGGCCAGGGCAAATAATATGCTTTAACCCTCCTGTTGTCCTCATTTACAGGCACCAAAAAATGTTGTTTCCTTGTCTGAAAAAATCTCAAAAATTCAGCAAAAAAAATACCCAAATTTCAGAAAATTTGCAAAACCTTCAGGAAGAAAATTCCAGTAATACCTTAAAAATTTCCCTTCGGTTTTATTTTAAAAGAAAAATCCCCCAAATTTGACAAGAAATTTCTTGTAAACATTTTCAAAAAATGAGTAAAAATCCTCCAATAAAATCCTAAAAATATCTAAAGTGATTACATATATATCAGTAAAACTTCTAATATTTTCTTTAAGAACATTCACCAAAAAATCTACCAAAATCCAGCGAAATTCACTGGATTTTGGTCGATTTTTTTGGTGAATGTTCTTAAACATTTTTTTTTAAACATTTCTTTTGTTCCACCAAAAAAATTTCCCAAAAATGCTGAAAATGTGGACATCAGAGGTTTCACTGTGAAAATATATATTTTTCCACATTTTCAGACTTTAAAATGGGTTAATTTGACCCGCAGGACGACACGAGGGTTAACTGTCAACATTCCTCTTTAAATAGTCGTCACTGAACACTTTTCTCTGCTACTTTTCAACAATTAATTTACAAAAAATGCCATTTTTTTCTCCCTGTATTAAACATTATATGGGGTCCTTATATTCTCTATGTACAATGAGTCATACCTCACGGCAAGCAGCAGGATTAAGTGGAAGTTGCATTTTTCAACTCTGGTCTGAGTTGGCCTGTCAAAGACACGCAATTGCGCATTGCTGACACGGTCTCCGCGCACAGAAAATCTGCGCTGCGCACAAAAAAAAAATAATCCAACCTAAATTGTAAATTAAAAAAAACGCAACAATTCATTCTGTGCTATTTTTCAGTGTGAGTTAGTGAGTGACCGGTGACTGGCTGCTGCAGCCAATGATGCGATTCACATACGTATTTACCATAGACTGTATATAATGGTATTTACGCAGCTAATCTACGTCAGGCGTCCTTATGTGTAGCCATCGTTGTTCTCATAGATATGAATGAGTAGATAGGACACGCCCCTTTGAGCTGCGTGCTACAGCGAGGCTCAGCTAGTGGGGGCAAAGTTTCAGTGCATTCCGTTGATGTAGACGGCGTGAAAACGGAAACAAGTATGCCAGCTCACTGTGCTGCATACAATTACACACTACGTCGTACGATTGAGACAAGGAAACTTGGAATGACTTTTCATAGGTAAGAATAGTTTTGGGCTCTTTTTTCATTATTAAATCTTGTTGAGAGCTTCCAGGCTATGAGAGCTAACTAGTTAGCCACTAGCAAAACGCTAAGGCGAGCTAGCAGCTTGACAAGCAAATACCAGACGATTAATAGTGGCTGTAGTATAGTTGTACAAGCAGTAGTAGTAATACTAAAAGTACAAGCAGCAGTAGTAGTATAAACAGCTGTTAGAGTCGTAAAAGTAGTATCAGCATTTGTAATAGTATTACAAGTTGTAGTAGCAGTGCCATTATCAGCAGCAGTAGTGAGTACTACCACTGCTACTAGTAGTAGTCACATTGCTATTACTACCACCAATACAACCAATAGTAGTTATAAAGCCTAACTCATGTATATCCAGATTACAATCTATGTTCTTCCTCCAAACCCATTTTATGATTGGGATTACAGGCAGTTCTTCAGGACTGCTCTCAATTAATTGAAATGTTACTAAACAAGGTTATACTTATCAAATTAAATAGCTCTGGTCTCCAGTAAATTGGCGAATTCAGTTCTTTGTACTTCATTTATTAGCATGATTTCTTTTTAATATGTTGTGTACAGACTTAATTACTTCTCTGTCTACTTTTCTTACTCCATGTAGGTTTCCCAGAGACTATGGGTTGAGGAGGAATTGGAAGTTTGTCGGCTTAGACCTGGTGTCATTCCATCAGTGTTAAACTTCCCGGCTCATCTTGGAAGAGTACGTGCCAGAAAGACCACGACCAAGCAGCCTTGAGATCTTAGACAGCGTCTCCCTCAGGTGGGTGTCGACGGTGTTCACAGTCAGGTCTGTGGTAATCCAGTCAAAAAACAAAACAGAAAAAAATCTAGATTATAAATCAACATGTAACCAAAGCACTCTGTGTATAAAGCCATAGTATAGGATGTAGTTCAGAAAATGTCAAAGTATAGTATACTTTACTCAAGAATAACATAGTATGGCCTGTAGTTCATAGTACAGCATGTTGGCAAGAAAAAAAAACAAAACATAGATTATTATGTGGTTCAAAAAGTGCAAAATGATAGGATGTTGCCTAAAATTTTCATGTATGATATGTGGTTCAAAAAATGTCATAGTGCAGTATATTGTCAAAATAGTATATAATTCAAGAAAACAGAGTATAATATGTCATCTAAAAAATGCCATAGAATAATAATTTCATTGCACAAGTAAAAGTATAGTAACTTTTAAAACTGTTCGAATTCTTATATGTTGCTAAAAAAAAAACAAAAACAAAAACAAAAAAAACGTCAGTAATATGTCAATTAAAAAAGCCTATAGTATAGTGTGTCGCCCAACAAACATCATAGTATAGCATGTCGTTCTAAAAACGACTCTGGTTTCCAGAGAAATTAGTATTTATTTGAAAGAGTAAGTTTACAACAACACAACATGTGAGGGGGTTAAAAACAAATGGGTGTTAGTAAAATAAAAATAAATCAACAGAACTAAAAGTGAACTTCATGTTGACATTGATGGGCATTCCAACCAGGAACAAAGTAAAAGATAATCAATACGAAAAAAACCTCTTCCTGTTCCCCTCTTAAAACTCAAAAACACACCGCAGTAGCACCCTAAACTAAAACTACCAATGGGTTCCCTGTTTTCCTTTGTGAACAATTCAAAGGTCCCTCTCTATCTCCCCACACATCCACCAACCACTGGAACACATCTCCAAAGTTCTGCTGGACCAGCTCAGCTTCCCCTCAGAAGAAGTGGCGCCACCTGCCAGATGAAGGAGCCTTTTGAGAGGCAGCTGGCATCGTGATTGGACTGTACTTTGGTCTGTTCCAGTCCAGCTTCAGCTCCAGAGACGGCAGGCGGGACGAGTCAACGGAGGCCTGGTGGACGAAGGCATGCAGCTGAGTACAATCCAGAAAACAACAGAGGAGGAGTGCAGCAGCCCAGGGCCAGAATAAACAGAGTAGCATCATATGTCTCTTAGAAAACATCATAGTATAGCCTTTGCTATGAAAAAATACCATCATATACATCGTATATTGTACAAATAACAAGTCAAAGCAAAGAGACATACATTGTAGAATTGTAGTAATTGTGGGCTGACTGATTTACTAATTATCAGTATTTTATTTTTTACTGATTTACAGTAATAAATACATTTAAAAATGATGCTGCTTTGGCTCTGAACATTTATCTACCTGTGGTCGCTCTGTCTTCTGGAGTGATTTGATTGGTTATACGTAACGAATAAAACTCCTTTAACTTAACATCTGTAAACAAAACAAAAACGTATCAACAAAGTTTTCTGTTAGAGTTTGTGTTCTTCTAAGTTTAACTCCAAGATTTAAATACTTTCATTTACTGCAAATGAATATCTACTCCAAATGTCTCACTAATAATCATTATCAGCCTTAAAACCCACAAAACACCCCTCTATACTCGAACACACTTAGTACAGTCCGGTTCCCCCTTCTATAAATCTGCTTGGAATCTTCCACTTCCTGTTTGTCAAAGTGGCCTTCTACCTGGACAGGTTTTGTTGGAGCTCATGCAACAAACATTCTGGGTAACTGCACTTTACTATGGATGGATGACACTGAATTAGAGTCTGTTTTCATGACACTGAGTTAAGATGTGTAGCTCTGTCATTAAATAGGAAATTATTTCTCAGAATTCACAGAGAAAAGTCTGAAATGTTTGCTAGGTTAGCATCCCACATGTTCTTTGGCTCAGCTAAAGCTAACTCTCTCCAACTTCTGGATCTCTTGAGTTGCTTGTTGTTAAAATATCTTGCTAGAGGTGCTGAAGCTCAGAAAGTCTGAGATGTTTGTTCAAAATAAGCTCATTCTCAAGTCTTACCCGAACTGTCCTCTTTTGTTTGAACTTTCCCTAAACTTAGGAGTTAATGACAGAGCAGCACATCCAGACTCAGTCTCATTTATGTAGAGATTAAACTTCAGTGTCATTCATTGATGTTAAAGTGCAGTTTTTCAAATGTTTGTTGCACATGCTCCTGACCAAACCAGTCCAGGTGGAAGACGATGTGAAGAGAAAGCTCCAGAGGATGAATATCACACATTTACGTTGGAAATAAATGTCCTTTAATTAGACATTGTCATGCAAAAGTTGGATTTCCCTTTAATGATGTTCAAATCTTTATTGTGTTTTGTTGATGTTGGTTTCTAAATGTTTTCTGACACTCGGCCCCAAAGATTAAAACCTTCTACGGCTCACAATCTGCAACAATTCACACATTATCAACTATCTTTCTGACTAAACTAAGATAAAAAGTGAAAAACTGCCTGATTCCTGCATCATGAATGTAAATCTTTTTGGTTTTTATGACAGTAAACTGAATATATTTGAATTTGACATTTTATAAACCAAAAGAAGAAATGAATTAGTGGAGAAAACAACAGATTAATGGACAAAGAAAATGTGTTTTCCAACATATATGGCTTAATCACTCCAACATGACAAGATACATACAGTTTTAATTCAATTTTATTTATATAACGCCAAATACACGTCAAATTGTCTCAAGACACTTTATTTTTATATTTTTTTGTCATATTTAACATATGACAACGTAAGAAATTTAAACCTCTTGACTAATCTAATTTATTACTTGGTTTTTAAGAGAATAATCGACAACTAAAATAACTTTCTCCACTAAAACTAATAAACATGAGGTCAAATAGAAGGAACAGTTTTAAATACTGCAGTCCCACGACACAAGAATAAAGTTTGTCAAAAAAAGTAAATCTGCTGGTGGATTCCATTAAAGTCCTAATAAATGACAATAAAGTGTGATACTAAAGGTTTGTGGTGCTGAAAATATCAAAGTAAAGATATCAAGTTGAACATCTGGATGGAAGTTGATAAAAGTTGACCTTCTTTTATTTCTCTGGAGCAACTCCATGGATTTTATGGATGGTGGTTAAAGACCTGCTCTTCTAGTGGTCTTCCTTCTAGTCGCTGTAAAAAGTCAGTCCATCCTGGCCGACTTCAACATCTCTTCATGACAACTTGTTCTGCCTCCGACCTGGTGGAAACTCCAGAAACTCGGGGAAAACCTGTGGAGACTCGAAGAACTCGTGGAGACTCGAAAAACTCGTCGGGCGGGGGAAGGTGTGGTGGGCGGTGGGGGGAGGTGGGGGAGTAGAGGGGGGAGGCCGCCACCCACCTCCCCGCCTACTCTCCGCCCTGACTCCACCCAGACTCCACCTTGGCTCCACCCATGTGGTCACTTGAGGAACCACGATGCCAAAGGGACGACGAATTTATTTCTTTTTATCTGATCTGTAGCTCAGTGAGTTAAGGATTTGCCTATGGAGCTGCAGGTCGCTGGTTCAAGACCAGACACTTCTTAAATTTTCATCAAAATCCTGACAAAGACAAAGAAAGAAAATTGCCGGTGGTGGGTCTTGAACCTGCGACCTTCCGCTTGGTAGTCCATCTTCTTATCCTCCTGAGCTACTCGCTCAGATACTAATTATTCTTTTTTTTGCGCATTTATCATCTATTTTTTGTCGTTTTCGAGTTTTTTTTTTTTACTCGAGTCTCGACTCGACCGTTTTTCTCAGGAGGTTGGACTTCAGCCTTTGTTCTGGAGGGTTGAACCCTCAGTTCCAAGACTTTCCAAGCCTCCAGACCTCCCGAGTCCTCAGGACCTGAGCTTTCACACAGTCTGAGGGCTGAAATTTTCTAAGTCCCACAGTAGTTCTCTGTTAGTTTGAACCTTCAGACAGTCTGAGGGCTGAAATTTTCTATGTCCCACAGTAGTTCTTTGTTAGTTTCAACCTTCAGACAGTCCAAGGACTGAAATCCCCTAAGTTCCTGAGTAGTTCTCTGTTAGTTTGAACCTTCAGACAGTCTGAGGACTGAAATTTTAAAGGTTTCTCAGTACTTCTCTGATAGTTTGAACCTTCAGACAGTCTGAGGACTGAAGTTTTAAAACTTTCTCATCACTTCTCTGTTAGTTTGAACTTTCTGGTTAACAGAAGCCTTAAAACTTGTGACCATGAGTCTTGATTTCACATTTAGACCATCCATCTGAGTTCTTCTCAGACCTTCACCTGTGGGTTTTTGAGAAATCCTCAATAAACTTTGATTCTCTTCACTGAACAGTAAAGTTTGTGGAGATCAGAAGGTAACATTAGTTTGATAAATGCCTTCAACTACTAGTAGACTTTATCTGGAAAGCAGTTTTCTGAAATGAGTTCTTAGTAAATCTGTCCACAATCAAACCAAGAACATAGAAAGAGGAAATGTTTGAAGAAACAACTTGATGTTTTCGTTTCAGACTAGAAAACACATTAAGATCTTTATCTGTTTTTGCTCTTTTTGATCGTTTTATTGTCTCTTCTGTTTAATTTGATCTTCTAAAGTCTAACTGGTGTCTTTTCAAATGTTTTGTCTTTAGTTTGATTCTTCTTAAACGTTTAGTTTTGCTCTTTTCTCACCTTTTGTTCTTTTCTAATGTCTGATTTGATTTCCAAATGTGTTGTATTTTTAATGTTTAATTGTTTTTTCAAATGTTTTATCGGCTTGTTTGAGTTTTTTTCCCTTTCCAAATATTTAATGTTTCGATTAAATCTTTAAGGTTTTTCTTTTTAAATGCTTTACCACCATTTAATGTTTAATTTTCTTTTTAAATGCTTCATTTTATTTTCTGTTTAATTCCTATTTGAAGTTTTATTGTCTTTAAGATGTAATTTTCTAATTAACCATTTAATTTTTTAATTAAATGTTTTGTCTTTTTAAAGGTTTAATAATCTAATTAAATGTTTTGCATTTTTAAAAATGTTTAATATTCTTCTTGTTTAATTGTATTTTTTAAATGTTTAATAATGGAAAATATTTCATCTGTAATCTTTAATATTTGTATTTTAAAAATTTTGTTTAATTTCATAATGACATGTATTGTATCTTGTTGAATTATCTCATTCAATATTTTGTCTGTTTAATATAATTTAATTGTATTTAATGTTTAACTCTATTAAACAGACCAAATATTGAATGAGATAATTCAACAAGATACATGTCATTATGAAATTAAACAAAATTTTTAAAATACAAATATTAAAGATTACAGATAAAATATTTTCCATAATTAGACATTTAAAAAATACAATTAAACAAGAAGAATATTAAACATTTTTAAAAATGCAAAACATTTAATTAGATTATTAAACCTTTAAAAAGACAAAACATTTAATTAAAAAATTGAATGGTTAATTAGAAAATTACATCTTAAATTTCTTAAATCTTTTTAATAATTAAATTTTTTCCCTTTGATTTAATTGCTTTTTGTTATGTGGTTTATTTCTTTAATCTTCTTTTCTGTCAAGATTTTAACCCCAACCTTAAAAATGAAATAAACCCTTAAATCACAATGAAAATACTTCTGTTGTCACAATCATGAGTTAGTCAATTATTCAGTTTATCATTTCAACTTTATTTGTTTAGCACCTTTTACACAGATGACAAAACTAAACAAGCGAAGAGAAAAAAGCTATGCTAAAACTATGATTAAAACTCAAAAACATAAAAAAAAAAAAGATTTAAAGGGATAGTTCGGGATTTTTCACATGAATCTCTATGGCATCCCTATCATTAGTAACGTACACTCTCACTGTCTTACCCCCGACAGTGTCCCGTGAGCCGAGTTCTGGTCCGGTTCTGGTCGCGGCGAAAGTAGTCCGGCAGGTTTCCAGGGTCACTTAAATAAAACGTATTTCTTCCAAAAACAGCATGTGTTCAAAAGAGTGATTTATTTGCATCACAAAACCCATTTCCACGAAAAAGTCACACCACGTAATCACTTGGCACTACTTCCTGTCCCGTCGTATCAATGCGCGCTGTCCTCCAGCTGACTGCTGCGTACATGTGTTGATATCAACACATGTCAACACATGTATGCAGCAGTCAGCTGGAGGACAGCGCGCATTGATACAACGGGACAGGAAGTAGTGCCAAGTGATTACGTGGTGTGACTTTTTCGTGGAAATGGGTTTTGTGATGCAAATAAATCACTCTTTTGAACACATGCTGTTTTTAGAAGAAATACATTTTTATTTAAGTGACCCTGGAAACCTGCCGGACTACTTTCGCCGCGACCAGAACCGGACCAGAACTCAGCTCACGGGACACTGTCGGGGGTAAGACAGTGAACGTTACCAGTGATAGGGATGCCATAGAGATTCATGTCAAAAATCCCGAACTATCCCTTTAACATGGTAATAAAATATGTTGTGTCCAGGGGATGGAGGGAGTTTATTGAAGTCTTCTTGGGCTCACATGGGAAATCATTTAAAATATAAACTTGATATTCAGTCTAAGGAAACTGGAAACTGCAGAGCGACAGAAGAACCAACAATATCTCCCGTTTTCTCCTTTAAGGAGTCGACTCTTCTTGTGCTTTCAGACCAAAGAACTACAGACTCTTCACAACCTGCTCAAACTCTTGGTACAGGACCTCACCACATGGGTCAAGAAGGTTTCTGTCTCATTTCTACTCTGAAGCTCACCTTCTCCTGCTCAAACTGCTGACAAATGTTTCTGCTGCTCTAAAGTCTGGTCTCCAGAACTTCCTAAAAACTCTCAAAGTCTCTTCTGCTGCAGGTTGCTTTGTAGAACTGTTCCAGAAAACCTCACTAAACCACATGGAGGGGCCTCAAGATAGTCGTCCAAATGAAACCATACAAAAACCAAACTAGCACAACCCAAACACTAAAGTCTCCTGCAGCCTACCAGAGAACCTCTGAGAACAGAGAATCAGGACAGGAACTCTTACCTTCTGGACAACCAACGTTGGTTCACTACAAGAATACAGAATGTGTCTGACCAAAAACCTCTAAAGACTCACTGCAGCCAAGTTAAAGACACAACTCAGCTGCACCAAATCCACTAATCACTGCAGACATTAGTACTATGTACTAACTGTGGCTAAAGAACCACATTTACCAAGACAACTATCCAGTACAAAGCCCTAAAACACACCAAGAAACACATTAAAGACGATTTTACTGCTAGAAGCTGCAAGCCAACGTCTAAAGAACAAACTAAAGCAACAGTGCCAGACCCAGTTCAATGGTGAACAGAAGCAGAGGAAATGTTTGTCTGCAGCAAAATAAAGCAGGAAGACACTGAGCTGTTCAGGTGTTCCTGATAACACCAATCAGCCACCTGGACAGCCAATAGGAACACAGCTTCCTGGAAGTCCAGAGGGCGGGGTTAGTGAAGGAAATTTAGTTTAAAGTTGAAGCAGAAAGTTAACAAAGAAAGTTGAAAACCACCTTCTGATCCCTGAAATCTCTGAGTTTTCACACAAAGAACACCTGAACATGTCAAACTGGTTCCATAGTAGAACCATCATTGTAAAAACGTCATAGTATGGTGTGTTGCTCAAAAACATTAGGACCTGGCTGTCAGGGGACAAACATGTAAGAAACATGAGAACAGAGAGAACCCAACCAGTAGGTCACAGTTTATCATCCCCCAGTCATCTCCTGAAGTCCATATGGTGAGAGACATCAGTATCTGGTTGTTCATTTACCAGAGGATGCTTATAATCATGCTGATGTGGTCTGTACTCTACAGTATTTTAGTGACTCAATAAATGCCTAAGTTGTTTTTTTTTTAAATGCTTTTTAGTTTTTAACAAATATTTAATAGCCTATATGTAATCAATAAATGGCCTTTGCCTATCTTAAGAAAAATTCACTCAGAACTCTGATATGTTAACAGTAGTAAATAAATCAATAAATACATGCATACACACAAAAATAAGTTAATACATTAACTGTGTTAAGATAAGATTTAGATTTTTAAAAAAGTTGTTTATGTTTTTGCAGAATCCAGTATTGCTCACTGGTTGGTCATTACATTTTGTTAGTTTGATTTCACTGTTTAAAATGATGCCACCTCTTTTCAGACACAACCTGTGATAATAAAACAATACAAAATTTTTAGTTCCATGTTAATAAAGCACTTAAAGGTTTAAGTATGGCTAAATGCTTTTTTCAAAATTAAATATATCACTCCTTAGGTGGTAGTGGCCCCAAGTTCAGTAAAGTTGGAAAGATATTCACAGATTCGGACTTCCAGCATCAATAACTCATTAGATTTAGGTTGTCAAAACATAAACGGTGCCTCTTTCCCATTGTTGCAAGGCAGACAATGTGCTACAAGCCCAGTTTTATCAAAAGTAGCTGTCTTTCAAGCTACAGGAATAACATTGGTGTCTATGGAGTGAACAGGGTCCGTCTGCAATTTACAAAACCGCTGCAACAGTAAAGAGAGACAAATATTCAATAACTTCACTCTTCTACATTGTAGTGTCACTAAAATCACTGCAGCCTTCAACTGGCTCCTGTTGACAAAGTGTTTTAACAGAAATGTAAATGCTGTAATTTGATTCTTTTAATGAACCATGTAACTTGAATGGATGTGATGCTGGTGTGACCACAGTGCACACGTCTGATGTTGCTCACAGTGGTCCAAGGGACGCTCAGGGAGTTTGTGTGTTTGCTCAGACTCAGGAAAAATTAGAGGGAACATTAGATCTGTCAAAGTTAAATAAGAGCAGAAAGAAATGAATGAATGAATGAATGAATGAATGAAGAACTGCTAGATTATAATTCAGGGAGCCCTCTGCCAAAATGATCAATTCAAGTGTGAACAATCGAAGCAAAACAAATATATTTGGGAGACTGTTGTGATGCAGCAACATCAGGAAGCTTAGGCTGTCACCATGGAAACGGCTGCGCGCCTCCGCTGCATGCACTGGTGCCGTGGATGTGATTGGAAACCTGCGCGCTCCCGAAAAAAAAAAAAAAAAAAAATCCCACACGAGCATCACCAACAGACCCGGAAAAAACCCCAGCTGATGTCATGGACAGGGCTAGACACGGCAGATAAGGGAACCCCTGCTCTCGTAAGTGATTCCGTCTGTTTTTTCTTAATGTGCTCGTCGTGCACGGACCCGGACGTCCAGCTGTTGTGCGTTTTCGGGCTCGCTGTGGCCGCACCGCTAGCTTGTCGGCTCTCCAGGAAGTGGAGGAAAATCTCATCCTCCCGACTAGGCCCTGGCGAAATATTACTGTGTGTTTGCTGCAATCACGTGGCGAGGTTGTCACGTTTCGTAATAGCTCCGTTTAGCATCTCGATCTGTCTTTATTTTTGTTAACGTACCGCGTTTGGCTTGTTTTTGTAGCTAGTCACAGCAGGACTAGCTCCCATTGGTTTCCATAGTAACCTTGGCTCTCCCGGTGTCATTCATTCAGCAGTATGGATAACATGCGTTCGCTGCTTGACAATCCAGGGATGTGACAGCCTCTTTACACGACGTGGGATCGTTCGTATGCCACAGCAGCGTGTCGTGTGTTGTTAAGGAGGGTAAGCAGTTTACTAAAGAAGGGTTTTGGATTCCACGTTTGCCCACAGAAGTCCTGCAGGCCCTAGTTAGTCAGCAGTAGGACCTCCAAATGGCCTGTCATAGCTCATCCAGATGTTGTTGTTCCACAGATTTGTCAAGCTGTGTTTGATATTTGTCAAGGTTATAAAAAGTAGAAATTTGTACAGTTATTTTCTTTGCAATTTTCTGGCAGCACTGACAGCTGACAGTGTTGTGATGTGATTCAGAAAACAGAATAGGATTAGTGGATCAATATATAATTGAGGGACTTTTGAAGTCCATGGGATATATCTTGCATACAATTTTATTAAAAATAAAAGAAAAAAATATGTTTTTACAAATCCCATAGTTATTTATTATGGAAACAATCACTTGATTGGATATCACTGAAATGTCAACCAAATAACGGTCCAAATTTAATACCAACCACCTTCTAATTAGCTAAACAAGAATAAAATGAGCTTATTCAGAAATAGTTTTGAGTAAATAGTTCATCTGCTCCACATGAAGTCATTTCCTCACGAAGAAGAGACTGGCAAGACTCCAAGGCTTTCTGAGTTATTTAATATAAAGTAGTGTTATGAAGTAGTGTGTGAGTCAAGTGTCAACAGGTTTACTACAATTCCTTAGTGAATATCTTTCAATTTCAATTTTACACAATTGTATATATAATATTTAGAAGAATCTTTCTGTAAAAATGCCATGTGGTGTTTGGTTATAGGTGGCCATGTTGACTTTAGGCCTGAAAACAGCAAAAATGTCGACCATGATACAAAAAGTCCTGCAATTATGTATTGACCCTATTGTCAACATGTAGCGGTGAAAATAGTATTCTAAGATGCAAATGAAACAGCATTATCACACTAAAAATTGACAGATGTTCATCTCTTTTCATTATATGTTACATAGTCTGGTGTGAGTTTACCAACAAACAGTGCATGAGTTGAATTTCAACATACAAATGGGTGACAAATTACAGAAAAAAGCCTGAACCCTTGACCCCTACAGTGAGGGGATCTGGTGGCTCAAATCAACACAAAGTTGTCCTGAGTGATCACCTTCATCTTATGACTAAACATTTCTATTCTGAGGGAAGTAGTCCATTCCAGCTTGACAGTGCCCCCATCCATTTGGGCACAAGGGCTCACTGAATGGTCTGATGAGTTTGAAATTGTCCAGATCATATGCTATTGGCTTCACAGTCACCAGATCAACAACCCAACTAATCACCTATGGGAGATTTTAGACCAGCATGTTACATATTGCTGTCTGCCATCATCATCAAAACACCAAATGAGAAAATATCTTTTGGACGAATGGTGTTCCATCTGTTCAGTAGAGTGCTGGACACTTGTAGAATCAACTTTGAACACTTCCTGTTGTTTTTTTCCTTTAATTTGTCACCTGTCTGTGTCTACATGCATATGTATGATAACTTAGAGTTAGACTTTTCTACTTTGTTTTGCTTTAATGTGGCTCTAATCAGTATTTTTATATCGGCAAATGGTGAAATGATTGTGTAATGTGGAAGGAGCGATTACACATTTACCATCTGATTCTGCAGTGTCATCCCTTTGAGGGCCTTTCAGCTCTTTGTTTGGCTTTTAAAGCTCACCACTTTATTTTAATTTTACTGTTCACCCTCACCTGCTTTGATCCATGTTATTTTAAGTAAATCCACACTACCTGCCCAGCACTGAATGTTGGACAAAGTTCACCCTAAACACAAAATAAGACTGTATATATTTTGCAGTCAAGTCACCATTCTTTATATTGCTTTTTAAAAACAACTGAAGTTGAACACAAAATGCTTTTCAATTGAGATATAAGATTAACATTACAAATTTACCAGACTAATTATAATGTTAAGATGAAGACCTTAGAAGGTTATGGAAAGAAACCCAATGGTTTCCTCTGGCAAGCACTTAATGAGAGTGGAAAGAAAGAACTTCCTTTTAGCAGGAAATGATCTCCAGCAGAGTCAGGCTCAGGGAGGACAACCAGAGAGAGAAAAGATGAGCAGTTAGAAACAGAAAGCAATAAACCCTGGGCAGGTTGGTGAGTTCAGAAATGTTTAGCTCTGTGGCCAAAGATACCTGCAGAAAGAAAAAGAGAGAGAGAGGAGAGAGAAACAAACTAGAAAGGAGGAAAAAAAGCAGAGTTAATGGGGTCAATATATAATTGAGGGACTTTTGAAGTCCATGGGATATATCTTCATACATTTTATTAAAAATTAAAAAAAGTATTGCTTTTTATGTTCTTTATGATCATGTCTTTACAAATTCCATAATTATTTAATATGGAAACAATCATTTATTAATAAAAAATGACTGGATATCACTAAAATGTCATCTAAATAACCGTCCAAATTGAATAACAACAACCTTCTAATGAGCTAAACAATAATAAAATGAGCTGATTCAAAATTGTTTTAATTGTGTTCTTTTTATTAAGTTGAGATAATCATGACAGATATTTCTTTTTTTTAGCAATATATAAAATTTTATATAGAAAATAACAAATTGTATCTGTGTTTGAGAAATCACTTTCAACTAAGTTCCCCATTACAAAAACGCCTCTCCAGGAAGTGTGTTAATTCCAGATCACATGACCTGCTCCACATGATGTCATTTCCTCCTGAAGAAAAGACTGGCCAGACTCCAAGGCTTTCTGACTTATTTAATATAATGTAGTGCGTGAGTCAAGTGTCAACAGGTTTGCTACAATATCTTTATAAATAACTTCCAATTTCAGTTTTACTTAATTGTATATATAACATTTAGAAGAATCTTTGTCTAAAAATACCATGTGGTGTTTGGTTATAGGCGGCCATGTTAATTTTAGGCCTGAAAACAGCAAAAAAAAGTCCCACAAATATATTGTCTCAATAACTTTTTATAGAGGCATGTAAATGGATGGAAGGAGTGAAAAATAGTGGTGACTTCCCAGCTTCTACATTAAGCAGACACTTAGCAGTATTACCATTATTTATAGTATGTTTCAGTGACGGTTTCCAAGAAAAATTGTTTCCCCTTACCTGATATTCTTGATTGCGAGAGCTTAACCACCAATCAGCAGAGCGTCCCTCTCACTGTTCTCCCAGTGGTTGTAGTCTAGCTTCAGTCTATTATGTTTTCCAGTTTCAAGAAATATAGGAAATTGTTGGGTTTTACCACTTGTTGCATTTCCCTCCAAAGGTAACTGACCAATGGGGATGCATTACTGTAACACCTACCCATGTAGGAGCTTTGTGTCAGAACTGACACCTGAAAAATAAGGAATGTCACTTAAAAAATTCAGCACTAAACCTGAAAAATTAGGCACAAAAGGGGAAAAGGTGATCATCGAAGTCAAATCCTGATTAAAGGCGAGGATAATCAAATGTAGCATTTTATACAGCTTGATTGAAAGTTCTGCCTTTGAGCTAATTTTCTGCTTTCAATTCATTTTTATGTGCTTCAGTTTGTTTAACTTTGGACACAAATGTGATCCCATACTGCCAAAGGAGACACTATATCTGCCGTGCTAACTCTAAATTCTCTTCTGTGTTCAACAGCTTGTTGGTCCCTTTGTCTTTAGTTTGGTGCTGGGCAGGTAGCGTCCAGTGGATTTATCTGAGCTTTTCGTATTGAAAAAATCGATCTGCTGCTACAGAAAACAAGGTCAAAGAGAAAGGAGAGGAGTCTTTGGGCTGGAAAATCAAAACAGCATATAGAAAGAAATTTAAAAAACTGAGGGAAACTGCCACTATTGGGTGAACCGTTGTTAAAATATTGATTAATGAAGTTTTAATGCTAATGTGGTCACTGTACACAATATCAGGGATGTCAAACTCATTTTAATTCAGGTTCCACATTCAGCCTAATTTGATCTCCAGTGGACCAGAACAGTAAAATCACAGCATAATGACCTATAAATAACAACAACTCCAAATGTTTCCTTTGTTTTAGTGCAAAAAAGTACATTCTGAAAATGTTCACATTTAAGGAATTATCTTTTTACAAAACATCATGAACAACCTGAAATTCCTTAAGAAAAATAAATTCAATTTCAGCAATATTATGCCTCAGTTTATCATTTACACATTACAACTTATAGATCACAGTGTTTCTGCAAAGGAGCAAAACATTTAGTCACAGGTATCTGGAACTGAATGATATAGTGTTTTACTTTATCATCAAAATGACAAAAGTCAGACAAAAAAAGACAAAAAAAACCCAGCAAAAGCAAGACAAAATATTACAAAAATCAGATGCAAAATGACAAAAATGAGACACAAAACAACAAAAAATGAGACAAACAACACAAAACAAAACAAAAAGAGACAAAAAATTTGACAAAAAAGTTACAAAGCGACAAAAAAATAGGCAAACGACAAAAACGAGACAAAAAATTTACACAAATGACACAAACAAGACCAGAAATGACAAAAGTGAGAAACAACAATAAAGTAGATTAACAACACAAGCAAGGCAAAAAAAAGTACAAAATGACAAAACACTGAATAAAGCAAAACCCAAAATCACAAAAATAAGACAAAAAACACAAGTGAGACAAAAAGGAAACACAAAACGACAAAAATGAGAAATAAAACGACAAAAACATGAGACAAATGACAAAAGTCAGACAACAAAACAACAAAACCAAGAAAAAAGATTACAAAAATGAGACACAAAATGACAAAAGAGCACTCTAGTATTTTATTTTATGATCAAAACAATGTGTCATGGTCTAGAAATTATTTTAAATTTATAGTTTTACAAATTTACAATTTGCAGTTAAAGTCTTTTTTCACTTTTCAAAGTCACCCGTGGGGCCGGATTGGACCCTCTGGTGGGCCGGTTTTGGCACGCAGGCCGCATGTTTGACACTCCTGCCTTCGATGCTGCATGAGTGTGCTATTTGACACCAAAACTCCTCTCTCAGTTGTGGTAAAGAACTCAATAACTTTGCAAATGTTCTGCCTGCCCACATCTAGCAAACTTTTTCTTGTCTATAATGAAAAACATACTGCCACAGTGCACTTAAGAATAAAACTTGAACAAAGAAAGTTTGCATACTTGAGCAAATACTCACAGTTACAATTAATCTGCCCAGAGATCGCATTCTGCCCGTGAGGAACATGTCCTTTCTCCAAATGGGAAAGTAATTGCAGTCTTTGCCACCTATACTCCCACATAATAGCACTTAGACACTGTAATTTTGTTTTCACTCTTCCTCACATCTCCATCTGCATATGTTAAGTGTAGCAATTACAGTGGGAAATTGCTTCTAACTACATGGGGTTTATGGGATGGACAGTTTCTTTTCTTGGTGGGAACAGCAGTGATGATAGTTATATTGTTCTGTCTGCATTTCCATCCTAACTTAGTGTTTTGTTGCAAGAGTTAGATCTTCTTTTTTTAAAATTTATAAGGTGTGTAAAGTTTTTGTACCTTTCAAGTTTTAAAGGAAAACTTCTTATTGTTGAATTTTAGTCACTTCAGGGCAATGGAGGATCAAAATTTGGTCGTTTAGTCCATTTATTTGCTTGACCATTCATTGTACCTTGTTTTTCAGTTTTAATGAATTTAACTTGCACATATCTTTGATAGGAACATAAACAGTGAAACATCTGTGTCCATGTGCTTGTGATGTGGTGACATTTCATATGGGCTTTAGGACATTTGCAGAGACATTTGCTAATTGCATCTATTGTTCAGTTTCATCTTTCCTGTGCTAGACTTATGCCTCAAATTACATTAATCTTGACAGATTGCCTCATCCAAATTTTAACAGCAAGAATTTCTCAGAGTAACAGACCTCACTTTTATGGAAATGCATTCTACCAAAGTAAAAAAGAGGCTTTGGCAGTGTTTTTGTGGAATTAAAGAGCTATTGTTTCTAGAAAAGGACATTTTCAAATGTGCTGTGAACATGTCATTGTGGTATTAGAGATGACAGGTATAAATATTTTATCAGCCTGGCTGCAGGTAAGAAAGAAAATGTGTTTTTTCTGTGGTGAACTGAATTGATTGCATAGATCTGTGCTGAAGTTGCGCCTGCACACACATGTGAATATGTTTTCTCACCCCTCTTTAATGCTCTTATGACTGCTACCATTCACTGATTGCTGCCGCAGGACCTCCAGGCCTTTAGGACATTCTCCTTTTTGCACCTCTAGTCTCTTTCTCTGGTTGGTTTCTCCACCCCTCTGTGACCTGGGGATGAACGCACCAATGAGGAGCCTCACAGTGAGTCCGCTGGTCCCTCTTCCACCCCCATCACCTTCCTCCACAACACCTCAGTCACTCACTCACTCACTCACGGAGTGTGTCGCATATATGCCTTGATGTCAGACGTGGTGGGCATTCCTGTCTCTATGAGCGTACTGTAGATGTGGGTAGTGTACTGTACACCATATAAGCCATGATGTTGACTAACTGTTGTGTGTTATTTACAGGGTATGCCTGATCGCATGTTATGTGCAGTGCTGGAGCAATTTCAGCTTTACTTTTCCCTTTGGTATGTGCGCTTTGTCTCCATTCAGAGTGTCATTTCTTCTTGTGTTCTTATGTTGAAACGGCCTGTACAGTTTTCTTTTTCCTGCATACACACATTCACACAACACACACACACACACGAGCATCGAACACGCACAGGTAAAAACCCCCTCACCACTGTACAGCATATTTCTACTGGCGTCTCGGTGTTCGATCTGACGAAGATCATGTATGATCTTTTGAAATGGTAAGTTACTGGAGCTGTTCCAGTGTGAATACACTCGTTCTATGTTCCATGTGTGCTACGTTGTGTATCACGGTGGCCATTCAACAGTGCGGCACATTTAGTTTTCTAGCATACACCTCTGCTCTGGCAATTCAAGTCAGGGAAGTTTACCTCATGGAATACACATCAGCTCCATTCTACTTTTAATTACATCCAGAAGCCACTATTGATACACAGCTTTTAAAATAATATAGCAGTAGATTTACATGTTGGTTAAGCTAAGCTCTGTACATTTATTCAGTTCTTTAATAAGTGCAGTAATATTTTTAAAGTCAGTTGCTGTTAATGTGGCCGTTTATGGCAAGCCAAGTGCCATGCCTCTGAGCTGCATTAAGTATGCATTACATCATTAAATTAATTTATACAGATAATAAACCACCATGATTGGAGTTAACAAAAGTTGTACTGCCACTGCCCAGACTTGGATGCAGCCAGAGTGTTCCCCTGTTCCCCTTTTAGCTGTGGTCACTGTGTGGTTCGCCTTCCCCTCTCTGTCAGATCCACTCTCTGTATAGCACGGCCAGCCCCAGCATGCTGAAGAGGAAACAGAGCTCCCGGGTCGAGGCCCAGCCCATGACCGACTTTGGGCCTGATGAGACCCTCGCGGACAGCGCTGACATCTTCTGGATAAACAAACCAGTGAGTGTACTAGCATGTGTGTCTGGGCTGGCTAATATGGTGGCTCGGCGGTTAAGGCTTTGGGCTACTTGAGTGGAAAGGTCAGAGGTTCAAGCTCCAGCACTGCCAAGCGGCTTCAGGGAAGTCTTAGTGTGGCTGACTCTGCTCCGACCCCGGCTTCCTGGGATATACAGACAAAGAATTTTCCCTTCCAGGATCAATAGAGTATGAAAAATTTGGAATGTTTAGCACATTTTTAGACTATTCTGTCTTCTTTTGTCCTTTGCAGTGGGTGCACTCCCTCCTGAGAGCCTGTGCCATCATCAGCGTCATCTCTGTGTGCATGAACACGCCCAAGACGTTTGAGCATTACCCTCCTCTGCAGTATGTCACCTTCACGCTGGACACACTCCTCATGTTCCTTTACACCGCCGAGATGATCGCCAAGATGCACATCAGAGGAATCATCAAGGTATCTGCTGGCAGAGGCTGCAGGGATTTTAGACAGAAGCATCACGAGTTGAAGCAACAACAAAACAAAACCACACATCATTGTTAATTCTTACACATTTTCTTTCCAACTTTTTATGCTACAATTTTGAACTTTTCAGCAACAGATTTCCAACACATGAAACTACAACTTTGACCAAACACTGGTTTTGTAGCGTATGTGTCCCAAAAATCTGGCAGTTACTTTTGTGTATGGTTGTTGTTTTAAATTGGCTCTTTATTTAAATATATGTGTCTGTTAGCAGTTTATTTCTTAAACATTTACAATGAAAGTGGACTTAATTTTATGAAAACATTATGGGATGTAGCAGTGATTTGCCTCACTTTCAATGCCATAACGAGACCTGGCTCTGTTGTGGATTTAATGCTAGTTTTCTAAATAAATTCACTGAGCGCCACCAAAAATTACCTGCCAGTCCAAAAATAAAAATAGGGGTAAACTGTTGCTGCATGGACAAACCTGGTTGACAACAGGTTGTTGCCATGGTTATTTAGAATACTCAGATATGGGTAGAATGCCAGCAAGCTCATCTTGTGTCCAGTTATAGGTAGGTCATTTAATAATTACTTCATATGATTGACAATAAATTAAAGTGAAAAATCTGATACATATCAGATATATGTGGATATTTAAAATTCTGAGTTTTTGGAGGTATAGATGCTGTCATAATTGTAGACATTTAACCCTCTGAGCAGGTTTCTTGTCCCTATAGAAACAGCACAAACCATGGTTGGAAGTAGAAAGAACTTTAGTTTGTAACAGTTTAGAAAGTTATAATGCCATAAACCATAAAAGGAGAAAAAAGTAAATATGATTTTCTTTTTATTTTCATATATTTTTAAGTTGTTTCCATGTTTGTCTACTATCTGCTTTGTATAAACACAGCTTGAATTTTTGTGATTTGGCTGTTGGTCACAGCTGAGACATTAATGGCTTCTCAGTTGCACAGAGGAGTGCAGTTTTTTTGTTTTTTGCAGAATATGATTACTGTAAATTGTTTATTTTTGGCAAATTTTTGAGACATGTAGAATTAAGTGATTTTGTTGAAATATGACAATTTAAGCCGGGATTTGGATAATTTTCCCAATACAATGGTGGAAAAAAGTTTTCGGACACCCTTAAAATTTTACACAATGTCAAATATTATCATGAAATATTTTTGGAAAAATCTTTTTTGTGTTTCAAAAGGTGTGGCTGCATTAGAAAGACACAAACACATACAAATTAGGTTTTTCTTTGTTTATCGTTTACAAGAAAAACTAACAAAACTAAATTCTACCAAAAAAATCTTATTTTTATGGAATGAATCAATTTTAAATTTTTAATAGCCTTTTTTTTTTTAAGGATTTGCTTAGTTTTTGTTCGTTTTGTTACGACTGTGACTTGCTAAAAGAAATTGCACTTGGAGAGTTCACTTAAGAGTGATTCTTAATGCAATATACATGCAGATGTATGGAGTGTCTGAAACTTTTTCCACCACTGTAGAAGAAGGATTAGTTCAATGACTGATTGAAAAGTTAAAAATCCAACGATTCTTTCTGTTTTCACAGTTTCTAGCTCTGATAAATGGTGTAATTTTGTTCATTGTGTAAAAATAATTTGCATTTGACACCTGACAGCTGGTTTTGGAGTTCAGAGGGTTAAGCTGGTAACACATGATTTACCATTTGTAAGATCAGTACTGGGGTGAGAATTGTAACTTTCTTAGTCACTACATAAAAACTTTTCTCTCTCGCACAGGTGTATACAGAAATAATGATGTGTCCTCAAATTACAAGTTGGTCTTTGCTAGTATTTCTTCCCACTTTGCAAATTCATCCAATGATTTTCGCTGACTACTACGGCCTTGTGTTTAATCACACTTCAAAATCAACCTTACTAGTTACACTGAGCTGTGAATTCAGATGAATCAACACAGTTCAAATATGAGGTAGACCGATAATATTCTATAGCAGCATCCAGGAACAGACAGCTGGCAGATGAAAGACCTGTAATTACTGCCATGAAAAATGTGGACAGCTTAATTGGCAAATCAAGGATAACAAACAGGGAGGCACCGGAGGACACAGAATTAGAATCATTAATGCAGGAAAACAGCATAAAACAGAAGCAGCTCTGCTTATTTATTGTAGCATTTATTTTGTTCTTAAAAGCAGAAAAAACACACAGTTTTCTAAAGAATGAGATGGTATTTTTCGGTTTATTGTCACTGGACTTGGCATTTAATTCAGCTTCTAGAAATACGGCACATGTGACGCGTTTGAATTCCTAGGTTTTAAGGGATTTTAAGGAACTACGGTATTTTAAAATGTGCCCCAGTGGATATATTTAGCAAGCCTGTAATTCTATTTATTGACATTTGGAGGTTGTATTTTGTTGCCGCTGAAAGTTCCCGCCTAACACAAATGATCCCCATAGTGTGGTAAAATAATTGCATGCTTTTGTACTTGTCAGTTTGTGTAATCAAACACACTCCTTATGTGCAGTGTTTCAGAACACACCCTCCTATTTGCAGCCTTTCTTCCTGTGGAAACCTGACCTCCTAAGAGCTTCTCAGAGGCTCTCTCCCTCTCTAAGTGGTAATTAAGTATGCCCATTTTGGATGGCCCCTTGACATTTCAGTTTGTTCACACTTCAGGAGCTTAATATTTTTTTGTCTTATCCTGTTGAAAGCAGGCTGTTTGAATATTGTGGTCAATCAGTGGAAATGGGCCCCAGTAATTTCACTTTTTTATTTGTTTTTCTTGAGTGTTACTGAGCCATTCACTGTCACCATTAAAGCTTTCTCTGTCAGATTTTCACAAGGCGATGGAAAGTTAGTCTTTTGCCGTGAAGACTTCAGGGCATTACCAAAGCCTTGAAACATCACAGGATGTTTCGTGATTGTTAAAATACATGTAATTTCTTGAAAAACACAGCCTTGGATAATGATGATGTTCATATTCTGTTCCTTATTTATTCATTCAAGTGCGCGTTTCCTGCTCTTTCAAGTCTTCCCTCTTTTCACAGTTGAAGCCTCCTCTTTGTCCGTGTCTTCACAGGGGGATAACTCCTATGTGAAAGATCGCTGGTGTATGTTTGATGGATTCATGGTGTTTTTCATCTGGGTCTCCCTGGTGCTGCAGGTGCATTGGAAAATTTACTATTACATCTATATTTTTTTTGCATCTGCTATACGCTGAAATTTCTCTATACTGGAAATTCCTGTACAGGTTGATGTAAGACAGTCTATTAGAGTGTCTGTTTCACCTCCTAATAATCAGTTTCTCTTTGTTGTAGGTGTTTGAAATAGCGGAGCTCGTGGATCAGATGTCTCCGTGGGGAATGCTGAGAATCCCCCGAGCCCTTATTATGATCCGGGCCTTCAGGATCTACTTCCGCTTTGAGCTCCCCCGCTCCCGCATCACCAACATTCTGAAGTACAATGCTTTCATGAGTGTTTCTATTAAATATGGATGGATATGTGTAAAATATGGCTCTTAGATATATCTTTCTGCTGTATTCTGCTTTTGCAGGCGATCCGGGGAGCAGATCTGGAGTGTGTCAATCTTCCTCCTGTTTTTCCTCTTGCTCTATGGAATTCTGGGTGTCCAGATGTTTGGGACATTCAATCATCACTGCGTTACAAATGACACTCAAAAAGAGTAAGAAAGAAGTATTAAGAAGTGTAATTTTGGATGATTTTTTTGCTTCAGATTAGTATCTTTGCAGAGAACTCCATAACTAAGCATTTTACTGAAATATCTTGAATTTAGGCTGTTGTTTTTAGCATTAATGCATTTTAGGTTTACTGAAGCAATGCTGAGAGTCTCTGTATACACGATGATATAAATTAACGCAATATTCATATATTTTTTACAGTACAAATGCTGCATCTGACTTAAATTCACCCCAAAACTCAAAGAGACCCAGATTTCTGTCAGGTTTCTGTCTCAATCAATTTTCTCATCACGAAAGCATTTGTTTCTTGTATCATGAATCATCATCACCAGTGGCGCTGTTCAGCATGCGTTACTAACAGCTGCATTGTTAAATATGCAGTGAATTGCAGATTGTGTGATGTTAGTTTAAACCACATTCTGTTCTAAAACAGATTACGTAACCTAATGCTGCTTTGTATCGATTATACCACTTATCTCTGCCTTTGGGTTCCAGCCAGACATGAGACATTGTCAAGAGGCTAAAAGAGCTGGACCTGTGGAGACTTGGATTCTTTTTCTAATAATCTTATTATGAAAGGGAATCTACTTATATGTGCTGATAGTAGAAAAAACAGCCCTTGTTAGTGAATATCTCATGGGGAGAGGAGATTGCAACTGTGGCCTGCTTTGAGAACAGCAGTTTTCCTTTGCACAGTGTCGTGGTTGAACATTTAGCAGACCAGTAATGGGCCAGTGTTTGTGTATCGGAGTGTTTAAAATACAGTCATTTAGCAAGAGCTCATTGGTAGAAAATGTTATTTTTTTGGTGATCAGTGTATTCTTGCAGCCTCAAACTCAAATTTGGCCAACAAAATATCTAAAATTTGTGTAATGTGGAAAAAAAAAGTCATAAAAGTGAAACGACTGATCATAATGTTGAAATCCTGTACATTTCCTCTGTATACTACTGCTACTAATGCTACTACTACAAATAATAACAATAACAAATAAATAAAGACAGAATCAAGCATAAAAAGACACAAAACAACCAGAAAAGGACACAAAACAACCACTAAAAGATGCAAAATACTTAAAAAGAGAAGCAAAAAAATGCAAAACGACAGAAAACAACCACACAAAGAGACAAAACAACTACAAAGAGACACAAAACAACCAGAAAGAGATGCAAAACAACCCCAGAGACGACAACCAACCACACAGATGCAAAAAAGCCCTACAGAGATGCAAAAAAACATCAAAGAAATTAACACAAAAAGATACTAAACAAACGCAGAGACATGACATAACTAGAGAGATACAAAACAATCACATAAAGACTTTAAACAGCAGGTCCACAGGTAACACTATATACTATATATTTATCGACTTAAACAATAATTCCAATAATAGTAATAATGACAATAGTGATGAATTCATTTCTAAAGCACCTGTTAAAGACCTTACAAAGTGCTTTACAAATAAGAGGTGAATGCTCAGGAAGACCATTAAAAAACAGATGGCTGGTCAGTAAGTTGAGTAAAACATGGTAAAATATTTTGAAAATGAATCAATACAGCAACACCAGATACAATCATAAAATGCCACATCAAAGTAAGGGAAAGAGGATGCAGAATAAAAGAAAATAGTGGATAAAACCATAAACCTAATGCAAATAACAATAATGATAATAACAGCATTAGTAAATAAATAAATACGTAAATAAGCAATTAAATAAAGAGAATTAAATTAACAGTAAAATAAATCAAGTTAAACAAAATCAAATGGACGATAAATATATGGTAGATATAAAGATTGAATTAAAAATAGCATGAGGTGCGATGTAGAATTGGGAAGAATGACGGTGTGCACATGTTGCTGTACAGATATTTAAGCTCCCTCGTGAAGGTTTTTAATGTGGAGGGTGAAGACAGTATAGAATATGAAGCAGAAAATAGGAATTCCTTGTGGAGACAAAAGAGAAAGAAAGTGACGATCATGGTTGAAGCCCAAGGCTGCAGCGAGAGTTAACACTAATTACAATAATTAAAATTCCCTACATTGTCCAGCCTTTGTATTAAGCTCATCCATCTCCGTACTGATGTGTGCCCAGAGACCCCAGGGATTCAGCATACATCGGCCATTAGTAGCCGCACAGATAGCACAGGACATTCTGATCTTCAGTGTCCCTCTGTAACATCAGCCCAAAAGTCATGTGGTAGCTGTGCATCTCATTGTCTATTCATATATGGACTATATATATATATATATATATATATATATATATATATACATAATGTATGTGCTTCTAATGGGGGTGTTTTAGAAATGTGTCACATGTGGCCTGATGTGTCTAATCTCTATCTGTCAGATGCCCTTGGCACAAAGTCAAAGCTCCCTAGCTTTTCACACATGAGGGATTTGCTGGAAATTGGGAAAAAAATAGCAGGGGAGACATTTTCTGATATGGATATTAGAAGAAAAGGGGCTTTGGATTTGTGAACAAAGTAGGGTCTCCCCTTCTGAATGTCAGGATTTCTGCTATTGACCTCGTCGCTCTTTAGCTCCTCGGCTTGAATAATGTGCTTAGGTTTAAGCAGGGTGAAGTAGATCTGCTGCCTGAAGATTTATGTTTTGAAGATTTCATTAAACCTATATGGTCATGGTTAAATGTATTGTAGCACTTTGAGATTTTATATGTGAAGTGCATTATAAATTAAAGGTATTATTATTATTATTATTTCCTTATGTTTATTTTTAAAACATTTTTGTGTGCATTTGTTTTGTAATATTTTTGATCAGCTAAAGCTGTTTTATCTAATTTGGAATATAAAAACTGTAACTGGGCAGAAATTTATAATTTTAAAAATTGTTGTATTTTAGATGATTTATTCTAAGCTCTATTTTTTGTTTGTTTGTTGTTTTTTATGGCTTGAGCAGTTATAGATCCACAAGTGAAATGTTTGCCATCTTATGTTAAATTTTTACAAGTCTTCTTCCAAATATATATACATTAAATTAAGAAAATATGACATATTTGCTGCTATGATGCTGTCTAATTATCATATATCATTGGATGCCTTGAACCAATTCATGTAACAGCATTACTACCATATTCTGTTATGTGTTGAAATTCCTGTTTCTTGTGACTGAGCGTCAACACTAAGCAATAGTTGACAGGAACTCTACGTTTAATTTATGCAAAGCTTTACAAATGAATTCTGGTGTTATCAAATTATAGCTTGAGAAAACCAATCATGAATATTTTCTTATCACAAACATGTTTTGTTTTTTTATTTAACTCAAAATTATTAATATTGAGTTATCAGGGCACGTTTTGTCTGCTCGTTTATCTTCAAAAGTGACTTCTTTGATAAAACACTTTGGTATTTTGTCGTCCAGAATAATTAGCTTTATCGGGATTCACCACTATGCCTCTGATTGCCCTTTGTGATAGTGCAATAAATTATCCCTTCTGATCCTGTACCCCATAATAAACAATTTGGATGAATGTCTGGGCAGGCAATTTGAGGGCATTAATTTTCATTAGGGAAATCAACCAGCTCCTGGTAACACCTGTGGCTGAAAGACAGGGAGAGAGAGCAGGAGAAATTTACTCACACGTCACCCTCTACAGTATATTTTTCATCTTTTTTTAGACATTAATGCCGAGTATCACCTGCTAACATGTGATTTATGATTGTTTTTGTCTCCTTTTGGTCAGTAATGTGACATGGAACAGCCTGGCCATCCCAGACACCCACTGCTCACCTGATGGAGAAGGCTACCAGTGTCCTCATGGCTTCAAATGCATGGACCTGGAGGAGCTGGGCCTTAGCCGGCAGGAGCTCGGTTACAGTGGATTCAATGAACTCGGTATGAGCTACACGGTGCATATCCAGTACATTACACAGTGCATAACATTCACAGTTTCTGACATAGAACAAGAGAACAGATACACTAAAATGAAATTAGCATTGCAAGCTGACTAAAATCTTCTCTCTGCTGCTAAATATATAAACTGAGCCTTTCACCTGTAAATCTGTGCCATGTTGCTGCATCCCGGTTCTTGGATCCAGTGGCAGTACACGGTGCAGCGCCCCTAATCTTTCAACAGCCGTGAAGGAGACTAAGAGCTTCACAGTAAACAGCACATTAATTGACACATAATTGACTGGAATATGGTGCATCCGGTGCAATGTACAGTCTAAATGTGTGACCTAAATAATCTCTGGGGACACTTTATAGATATCTGTGTAGCTTCTAAGTTGCTTTAGGTGCATTGTAGGAAAAATGCTGAACCACTTGTGTTTTCATTAATGTTCAAGTAGAGACCCTGAGTATTAAGACATTAAACTTAGAACAAGGATTTGATGTATTTGTTAGCGTAACTGGCAGATTGTGACTTCTCTTACTAGTCTAGCCACAGTTTAACACTGTAGAGTCTCAACCTTGGAATGTTTTTGTGAAGATAAATAGTATTTTGTATACTTTTTATTAAGGTTTTAATGCCTAATAAATGAATTGTATGGTGTGATAAAATCACACCATAAATAACACTATAGAGTCTTAATCCTAATGTCAAAACTTGTTAGGTTAAACTTAAGTAAAAATTTAAAACAGCAATCGTGATCTTTTTCACTGGAAAGCACTTTAACTGTTGTTTCAGATGTGCTTTATTATAGATGGTGACTTGACTTGACTTCAGTCTGGGAGTTTATTTCTGTAGAAAACTCAATGATCTGTTAGTCATCTATTTTGAAAGGCAAAAGAACACAAACTACTGTCCAGATTTTCAGACATTAAACTTAAATGAAATTCTTTCTTGATGAAATCATCTTTGGCCAAGTATTAAAAGTACAGACAGTTCATTTGCAGAGAACACATTAACGAGAAAACAGCCAAGAGTTTCACTTAGTAGTTTGGCCAACGTACATAATTTATGTTAATTAGCTACATCGGATCGAATTTGTCAGCGACAAAGGCATGCATCAAAGATCAGTTCATCATGCTAATGAGTCTGCCAAACAGTTGGAATTTTAAATCTTGTCATTATAACAAAGGGACTGTGAGGATACCCGAGTGCTGTATTTTTAACCGTGTAAGCCGTCAGAATTTACATTCATTATAGATAAAAAGAGAAACTCAATGTATTATTTCGACTTTCTAAAAGGTGTCGTCTTCAGTGAACCGTAATAATTGGTGTGAGGTTCACAGACATCACCGTGTTAGACTAAAGACTGCACTGACATTCGTTCCAATAACACTTTCTGCTTTTCATCTGAGTGTACATCGCTGTGTGTGTTTTCTGCGTAGGTACGAGCATCTTTACCGTGTACGAGGCTGCGTCACAGGAGGGCTGGGTGTTCCTCATGTACAGAGCCATCGACAGTTTCCCTCGCTGGCGCTCCTACTTCTACTTTATAACTCTCATTTTCTTCTTGGCATGGCTTGTCAAGGTTAGAGCCAAGACTTTCTCTCTCTGCTGCACTTTTCATTATAATTTCAGGGGATATTTGAACAGCAAAAGGCTTTGGTTAATTGACATAACCTAATATTTCACCTACAGACATGATGAGCTCCCCTTGTTAGTAGAATATTCTCTGGCTAATGTGAGAATGAATATGGCATCACAGAAAGAAGAACTCACTTGAACTTGGTCATTTGCTTTCAATTCCCACTACAGTTTCTCGCTGTCTCTCACTCCGTCTGCTTTTCTCTTTTACAGAATGTGTTTATTGCTGTCATCATTGAGACATTTGCAGAGATCAGAGTGCAGTTTCAGCAGATGTGGGGGTCGAGGAGCAGCACCACCTCTACGGCTACAACACAGGTACAACCGTCACGCTCTCAGACGGAGTAGAGCCACAAAATGTCACCTGAACAAACTGTGTGCCTTGACTCTTATGTGCTGCCTAAATCTGACCCGATTTCAAGCATTTATTGCAGCCTGTCTTTCTGTTTTGAACCTGCTCATCTTGGGTTTTAAGTGCAGAAAAAAAATCTGTTCATTCATCAAAGTTGAGTTCATCAAAGTTGCATGAATCCTGAGAAATCAAAGGAACGGACAGAAACTCTTTTTGACAGGAATGGCTTTCTTAGGACTGCATGGTCATCAATAAATACCTTCAGTTATGTAAAAACTGGACTGCCTGAAGGCTCGTGTACAATCAGATGCCTGTTTTTATAATAGATTGGACATCAGAATATCTGTAATATCAAATCCATTTAATTAAAAAGTAAGCCAGATAAAAATGACTCTCTTTCTCTAATGGTGCAGAGGAGACATTTATTTGGCCAAGTGACAAGTGAGCTAAGTGAGGTGAAGATTTGCTCTCACACACTTTGCTGTTGGCTGTGTGAAATGTCACTTCTCTGGGGGAAGATGGTTTACCTCTAGTCAGAGTTTTTGCTTTGGAATTGAACTCTTGGATAAAGGGTGGACACTTTTTTGAAGTTATGGAATTGTTCCTGCTCCTTTAGGAAATTGGAGGTGTGGATGCTTCTTCTGCTGTTGGGCAAACCAAACTTTTCATCAGGAAAAGGACATTTTTTTGGTCTTAGAAACACTCTGGAAGAACTTTAGGAAAAGAAAAGCCAGGTAGTACTCAGGTCAGGGTTTTCTAAATCATCCAGGATTCAAATGAAGAGCCACAAGTCAGGTGGGTTCTTTGTGGATTTTTTCTTTTTGGATGCTTAATGAAATATTAGACATTTTTACTGATTGTGTGTTTTATCCTGACAAGAATTTCATCCAAACATCAAAGACATACAAAAAATGTCAGCAGATAGTTGTTCGTATTTAGGCAACATAGATCATTATATTCAAAAATGTAAATTTAAAAACATAACCAGTGGTTAATTAACTAATGTTACAGTTAAAATGATTCAATATGCATATCTGAAAATAGGTGGCTTTTGTGAGGTTTGTGTGCTCAGTGCAAGCGATGTCTGTCCTCTGCTAAAGATGGCTTATTAGATAAAAGAAACCTCCACACAAATACGATTGGAGTGTTTTTGTACTCACAACAAATCCTCGGTTCAAGGATATAAATAGCTGAAATTGTCACCAGATATCTGGGGTCACCTTCAAGGAAAGGGTGAGGAGGCTGGTCGTTTGCGAAGAGCTTAGAGAAGAATTGCTTTTCTTTGACAGTGATAGGAAAGTACTTTGGGCATCTGATCAACATACCTTCAGGATATATCCCTTTGATCCAGAGCATACTGAAGGATTATTGCTTTCACTACGATGAGCTGGACAACATGGCCAGAGAGAAGGACATCTGGACAACCTTGCTTAGCTTTACTTTGCCAAACCTCATGTAGTCTAGTATGATCCAACTCAGTGACAGCGTTTGGCTTCAGTCACATATCATCTCTCATTTCCTGTCACTTCTCCACTATTTGTGTCTAATAAATGCATAAAATGCCCCCAGAAATAATTTGATACCACAAGATAGCCAAGGTAGCAAATATTAGCGTCGTAATAAATCAACATGAACCACTAAGCAAGTGACAACTGAGAAGTTTAAGTAAGCAAGTGTAATGAAAGACATTCCACCTTAAGAGTTTGATATTAATTTTAAAATAGCAACTTGGATTTTACTGCCTTTGTTCAAGATGGATGTTGGAAAGCAAATTACAAGACTGACCTTGAAAGATGCTGTGTTCTCATCTCAGTTTTTTCCTCCTCTTTCTTTTATTCTTCTGGGGAGCAGTGGTGGCTAAACGGTCAAGGCTTTGGGTTTTGAGGTTGGGGGTTCGAACCCCAGCACTGGCAAGCTGCCACTCAAACCCCTGAGCAAAGCTGCAGGAGTGCTGTATTCCAGCTGAATCCGGGCCTTGACCCCATCTTCCTATCATGCTGGGATGTGCAGAAAAAAATATTAATTTCACCGTGCTTAATGCAACACTTCACCGCCTGTAAATTGTCCAGAGACAGGACATATGTTAGAGAGAACTAATGAGGAATATTTGCAGAATTTAAGGCTCAAAAATACAATCCTAAGGTGAGGACAAAAACATTAATAACAGAAAAAGTTTTGTTAATTCTATAAAGATTTCTCATCATTGTTCAATCCACATGGCAACCATTTAGGTTAAGAATTAGCACTGACGATTTGCGAGTCTTTTTGGGTAGGAGGAAAACATTGTTACTCCCTTCTTGATTTATGCTCTGTTTCTCTTGATGTGACAGACATTCGCTTGTTTCTTGCCACATTTGCATCAGACTGCAGTCTGGACTGACCAAGAAGGTTCAAAAGGAGGTGTGAAGTGAGAGAATGAAGAGAGAAAGTATTTTGTGACATGTAGGATTTATAATTGCATTACAACTGAAAACTGGGAAGCTGAGGAGGCAGCATAATGTCTTAAGAATGAACAAAAATACATAAGAGTGTTGTAAGCGACAGCAGCTATGTAAACACTAATGCATATCTATAATAGATACATGATGGAGTTGTGGATCTGCATTTGTATTTTGCAATTTTGATGATTGTAGAGGAAAAACTATCAGTGGTTGATGTTTGGATTGGAGTCTTCCAAGACACATCTTGGAAATGCATGAAGCTAAAACCTCATGATGGAAAACAGGCGAGTGCCACCGGCATACTGCTTTGACCTTGAAAACAATTAGCCTTTCTTGCCATTATCAAAATTAATTGTAATCACATCGTCATGCCCCAATCTTTATCTTAGAGGGGGAAAAACTAATTAGCTGTGGTATAACACTTAACTGTCAATCACCGAGGCTGAAACAATATAATCCTTTCTTTGTGTTCCCTAGAGAACACGGCTGGTATGAGGTGGCCCTGAGAGACATAACCTCATGTCACACTCCTCATTTTTTTGACTTTGCTATATTGTCTTCTGATTGTTGAAGCTTTTAGTAGAGATTAGACTGAAAACCTCTATTGATAAAAGGACAAAAGATGAATAAATTTTTGTTTTACACGTTTTAGCTCTTTCCTCCCTAATTCTGATTAGTTATAATTAAGGGCTGAACGTGAAGTTGGATTTCATTGAACTTTACTTCGGCTTGGCTAAAGTTGACTGATATCAACCTTGTGTATTTGACATCAAGGCTGTAGATAGTATTGTCTTTGCCAGGTTATAATATAGACAAGATGATAACAGCTTTGGATTGGACACCACAGCCTCGTGAGGCTAAAGTGACATGATAATGTGAGTGAGGCAGGAACGTTGAAGGATTTGTAAGTGTAAGAAGGAAGCAGTAACTTTTGAATTGGCTAAGGAAATTTAAATTGGGAACCTTCATATTATACTCAGTCCTCACTGTTGCATTTTAGGCCATTCTTACCACTTCAGACACACTTACAGAGTGATTTAACCCACCACTGGGTGCACTGAAAGACGTCAAGTAAATCTAAAAGGACACTCATGCAAAAACTTTCTACAGTGTAGCTTCCACCAGCCGATTGACCAAACAAAACATTGACATTCTAGATCTGACTATTCTGTCAAAGTCTTCTTCTTGGTTTATATTACTTATGTATAAGTTATATTGGTTCTATTAGTTATATTACTGTTAGCTGGCCTTTGGGTTAGTCAGTCCTCCACTCTGGACCAGACTGAAATATATCATTAAATACTGGATTGTATTTTGTGCACACATTTGTGGTCCCCAGAGGATGAATCGTACGGACTTTTGACTTTTGTGCTAGCGCTACCAGCAGTTCAAAATTCATACTTACCCTTATCTTTGGGCAGATTGACACACATTTTGTCCACACATTAATGCTTACAACGACTTGAATAATCCCCTGACATTTTCTCTGCACCAGCAGTTGTTGAATGACGCATGACACACGTTTAGCCCCACACATGTGACCCTATAGCTTTTCATCTCACACACCAGTCCAGAATTTCAATTCTGTTCATGCTTTAGGTGTTGACTCAGTACCTGCAACCCTATTCCATTACCATCAGCCTTAGTTGGATTTTATGTTTTGAATTGGAAAAAAGCTGACATGCTAGTAATAAGACAGCAAAGATGGCAACCATTATATCTGCAAGATATTTGCATGTTAGCATTGCCAGTTTGAGCATATTAGCATGCCAATATTAGTATTTAGTTCATAGCCCTGTTGAGCCTAAGTACACGTCTCACTGAGCCACTGGCTTGGCTCTCATAGACTGTTATTATAATATTGGCACAGCACAACTCCTTGCATGATTGTTGTACTTGGGCTATGGTAAGGTCAGACAGTTTCCTGAAACTAGCACTTAAGCTTAACTTTTCCGTCATATTAAAGTCATTTGTCAGTGATTGAGTCATAGGTGAGCTGGTGTGCTGGAGTTGCAACAAGTATGGAGGGTTGCATGTAGAGAGACATGGAGGCTGTTTGGAGCCACATGTTCAAAGAGAAATAGAGTTACATCTAATGCAGAAAGGGATTATTGTCATGGAAAAACTTATAAATATGTAACTGTGGTGTACAGAGATGAGTTTTTGAAGCTTTATTCAATGACCAGAGACGGACTTTAGCTCGAAGTTGCCATATTTCTTAATACTAAGTTGTTTCATCCGCGTTTGGGAACAATGATTGATATTAATGAGTGAACCAGCTGTCTTCACAGCTTGGAAAGTCTCTGCTGTGATATTGGTTTGTTTTTATTTCTAGTGTTAAATCCTCAGGCCTGCATACTGTATTTAGTAGCTATCATGCTGTTTGTGTGGGTCTGAATCTGTGTACAATGCCATCAGCTTTTCTCTGGTCACAGATGTTTTATGAAGATGTAGCCAAAGGGTTGATATGTGTGTTTTGTATTTGTCCAGTGCTTTGAATGGTATGCATGGTTGTTTTTTTTTTTTTGTGTGTGTGTGTGTGTGTGTGTGTGTGTGTGTGTGTGTGTGTGTGTGTGTGTGTGTGTGTGTGTGTGTGTGTGTGTGTGTGTGTGTGTGTGTGTGTGTGTGTGTGTGTGTGTGTGTGTGTGTGTGTGTGTGTGTGTGTGTGTGTTCTGCCACTTATGTGTTGTCCTCCTACCACAGATGTTCCACGAAGACGCTGCTGGGGGATGGCAGCTTGTAGCAGTGGACGTCAACAAACCACATGGCAGAGCGCCTGCGTGCCTCCAGGTAAAGACAAGCACATAATAAATATGCTGCTGGTGTAAACCGTTTCTTTTTCCTCTCCCTCCCATGCATAGTTCTTATTCTGCGTATTAACAGAGAATCAGCAAACTTCATCCATTTAACAATTGACACGGACGCACGCAGTATCACCTCATTGTTTTCGCATTTGTCTCTGTCTTCAGTGGCTGTGTCAAATGGCTAAGTGATGGGATTTTAAATGAGGGGAGGCTCATGTTTGATGTGTAGAGCTGCACTAATGATGTGGCTGCAGTGATAGATGAGTTTTAAATGACTTCTACATAACTGACGCCGCCGTTGCTGCGTGGTCGGTGTGATCTGAATGGTTGGGCTTTAAAGATAAGCTGAACGCAGCGGGCATTGTTTGCAGCTGGCCTACTGTTGATAGTGGCATGGTGCGGTGTAAAAGGCTGGGCCCTCGCTGTGAGAGACTGCCAATAGAGTCTCCGGCTATGAGAGGGAGGATGGCTGTCAACACCACCCTCATGGAGTAAATACGGCTCCAGAGCTCAGCTTTAAGGAGGCACACAAACAGAGCACAAATAAAAATAGAGAAATTGGGTAGAGAAGAAGGGAGAGACAAAAGAGAAAAAGTGAAATATGCAGTGTTCCCATTAAGGCAGCATGTCCCCCAGAGCCTCATCATCAGTTGGAGGAAAGATTTAGACAGAGGGATAACCAGAGGGATAAACACGGCTGACTTCCCTCTGAGTCTTGTGCTGCATTACACGGAACAATCAAAGACTTCTTCATTTGCCTTATTCACTCATAGCAAACAGCTATTATCGTCATCGTGTGCTAACAAGAAGACCATTTAGGCTGTCAATAGCACAGGGTCAAAAAAAACACAACTTCCATTTCAGTGTGTTGGCAGAGAGGGAGTCCCAGTGCGGTGGGCTACAGCAGAACAACAAAGAGCTGTGTGTCGAAAACCTGGCTTAACATTTTGGCAATACAGCATCGCTTAGCTGGGCTAACAAATAGATTCAAGAACCCATTCTTGGTAGCATGACGGCAATCTCTGTTGGATAAAAACACAGAAAACTTTGTCTTTATGTAAGTTTAATTCAGCATCTGCAGAGTGAATGAGCTGAGTGCAAAGAGTGAACCTGGGAAAGAATGGAAATGGTATGTATACAGTCAAGGACACACGTTTTTTTTTTTGTTAGCTTAGAATATGAGAAATAATTGCCAGCATGATAACTTCACTTTTGTTGCAGATTTTACAGTGGTACAGTGTGTTGGCAGCTTTTGAATGAATGGATTATTATTCAGACAGGTCCTCCTATTGATGCATGGAGCTACACTCTCCCATCAATGCAGATCTTTGCTTTTTTTTTCTTCCAACCCAGCACTATTTTGCATCAGCACACCGCCTTACCGCCTTAAGGATGCAGACTTTGTGTGAGCGGCTTTCTGTGAGATCGACAAAGGGTCAGAGTGCAGGGCAGCTCACACCTCCATCACGTGGACAGATTCAGCTCCCAGGCGTGGCCCAGATATTGTGATAGATGTCTGCTGTCAAAGAGAGCCTCACATATGGATACCATGATAGAAAAAGAGAGTAATACTGAGAGGAATGGTCGTCTTATCACTCTTTCTTGATAATAGTATCAGAGGAGTACATTTCATAGTAGGGTCAGTGTTACACAAGACATTTGTCAGGGATGCATGCCTGTAGAGTGAGACAAAAAACTAAGTAATGAATAAGATTGGATGGTTAAAGTGATTTAATGTATAGTTTGAGGTTTCCTGATACTCAAACATGGCTTGACGATATGTCCAAAAAATGTATCATTCTTCTATTATATTGATCAGTGTTGCTAATTAGTACAAAATACGTTGAATTAATGAGGAAGGAGACACATCTAACGTGGCTGTTAGAACTCATGGCTACACACAATGTGTTTTGATATGTAAGTGTCAAAAGAAAAATAAGGTTGTTTATGAGAAAACTGTAATTTGAACTTCAATTTCAAAGATTTGTCATGGTTCAAAGTAGTATTGTATTTCATAAAGAGCCATTTTTATAATTATCATATATAATCATGAACTTGATTTTTAAAATAAACATCACAGAAAAGATACAACATGTTCTGCTGCACATGTTGGCAGCTGCACACTGGTACTGGCAGTTGTATTTGCTTTCATATGCCACATAATAATACTACGTAAAAATATATTGGCTTTCTTTCTCTATCCCTGACGGGATGGTAGCTTTCCCTTTTGGAAAAGGCACATTTTTTGTCTCTGTAGTTTTACCTGGATGTGTTGCAGTGGATTTCACTCTGCCGTGTCTCCAGCTTTAGAGAACCAAACTAAGTCACTGATGTTGTCTGATAACATCACTGTTTTCCTCATCTAGTGCCAGCGTCTGACTCGTTGTGCTGCTGCTAGTTTTCCAACAACATGTGTGTGCATTTTTTAACTTATTTTTGGCTCTACTTATGTCAGCTACATAACCCCGTTGCTGTAGCCTGATTGGCTGATTGTGCAGATGAGTGTTGACCCAAATAGAAAAAATGCATATATTTTAATTATTTCTATCATTATTATTGAGCTCATTTAATTGCTCAGCCTTACATTTAAACAATTTTCAACTTACATTTGCTTTCTTGTCATTGCATTGCATGTATTTTTTTGCCATTTCAGAAATGACACGCCATAATTTAACATATGTCTAATGAATATTCTGTGAAACTGATGGTGCAAGTTTTCCACTTTGTCTGGATTCTACGAAATCATTTAACAGATATAGCATTGGCAGTTGGAGCTCAATGACTGTCTATGTTGCATTATAAATTAACTCACTAATCCCCCAGACTTGACATGTTAAAAAAGTCATGCTATCTTTAAGAAAATTACACAATTTATCAGAACTGGAAAATGTAAAAATATGAAGAATTGTCCAATTTACTTCTCCTGGATGGTCCCTGAACTACTCATCTGTGATGTTCCATTATTCCAGAAAATGTAACTAAACCTAACCTAAAAATTGTGATTTCTATTCAAAATCACTTTATTCTACATGTCTCATTAAATAATTTACCAAAACAAAACCCTTACGTCTAACCACATTCTGTAAAAAACAACAAAAAAACAGAAATTCTGCACTCGTCTGCGCTTCAATGAAATCATTAGTGACTCAGCTGCAACTAAAAATCACATGACAATAATTCAGGGACTTGGCTGAACTGCAGGTTGTGCAGCAAAATATCTAAAGTATGTGGAGTCACCATTTTGATAAGCGTTAGGGTTGGTAACTTTTGTGGATGCTCGGGGAAAAAAAATGTGCTTTTTGATTCCATTTTTGAATATATGTAATCACAAACTAAACTTTGGGGTTTAGTGCACAAAAACCATTTCTGAGTTCTCTCTACTTCTGACGGTGGTTGTGCTGTATCCACAGATGTGCAGGACTTTATATTGCAGTGATAAATGAGCCCAATACTAGAGCAAGACAACTTTTGAAGTTAAAATATTGTTGTCATTAAGATTGTAGTGTTGGCAAAGAAACTAGTTTGTTGTTGATGTAAATATCCTGTTGGACACATGCAGTCTTCAGTCCCTTTAGGCTCAAGTTAAGGTTCCACAGCTAACTAATGTGTTAAAAGTTCGGTAAAGATCCAAGTCTTAGTTACACACTGAAAAAGTGAGACGCCTTCCTTTTTTTTTTCTCGAATGAATCAGTCTCCTGCAGAATCACCTGTGAAGACAGGCCTCATATTATTCACAGTGAGCTTCATTTGTCCCACCTGGTCAACCACAGATCTATAAGGTTCATTACTCTGGTTATTTTTCTGATTCTTTTTTCACGCCGTACATTAATTATGCAGATAATTAATTCAATTATTTATCATTGCTAATGTTTTTCATTGTCCACCACAGAAGCCAAGGAGAAAGAGAAAAGCATCAAAGGGATTGCATTAATCATGTGAGATCAATTAAAGGGACCAGAACAATAGCTTGATTATATGAGGGTTTATGTGAGAACTGCCGCCAGCTTGCATTGATGTCAGTTGCAGTGAGTTCAAAACAAAACGGATTTTCATTACAGAATTCAATGGAACTTTAACCTAAAAAGCCACATTACCCTCAGGCTGGCTTACAGCCTAGACCTGTGTTTTCAATGTAACACTGAATGACAGCTGCTGATCAACCAAAACGTGCCTCATAATTTGTGCTTTGATAATGGAATGGAGTGAGCAAAGAAAAGGGAGTTTTTCTGACTGCAGCAACTTGGAGTTTGACAGGGGTCACAGTTTTTCTCAAAAGAGGCATTTTTTATGTGTTGTTACATTCTTCTGCTGTAGCCATTCTTCATTATTATTTGCCTCACGCTTGACACTTGAGTGATCAAGCAGACAGACGTTTAAAGTGTAGTATTAGTTGAATAGTACCGAGCGACTTTGACACGCGTCATCCAGCGCTCAAATTCAAAGTCATCCACTGTTTTCCACTGTCAGTCGCACACTGACAGCATTTTGTGGCATGTCAAGCCATCAAACCACTCTGAAAAATGTTTTGATTTTTTTTGATTTTGTCAAAAAACTGCAAGGTCTAACCCAGCCCTTCAAACCACAAAGGCCTATTCAGAGATCACAGAGAGGTTTTATAAGTGGGGCAATATTTTGAAGCTTCTGCAGATAATTCATTTAAAGAGGCTGATTTTGTCTCAGATAGTTTACACCAATATTGACTTAAAATTTTATTTAATTTAACAATAAATTATTTAGCTTAAACTAGCTGTGTTCCCATGCATTGAAGCATGTTAGCTCATAATATGCTATGACAACTTGTAGCATAATACAGTAGTAGTTGACTAAACTACACTTTAAGATTAGATTTATTTTATTAGGATGCCACTCAGATCTTTTCAAATCTAATTATGGTAATCAGTCTGTAATCAGAAGTTGTGAACTCTGATTTCATTGACCTCCAGTTCCCAAACAAAGAAATGCATAGTAGAACCTAGAATAAATCTTCACAAAACATTTATTAACCGTTTCTACCAACAAACAATAAGACAACAATGACGCAATAAACAACAAACAGTGAATGAATGAATGAATCTAGGTAAACAAAGTGAATCATTAATAAAAGGTTTTTGGACTTTGTGTGTGCTGCTCTCGAATGCAGACACCAATAAATTGTTGTCCTGCTTCTTGGTACACAACAAACTAATGAAAATTGGTGTTGCAAATGCTTAAATTAAATCTAAATTTCATGTATACTTTTGCAATTATTAAATTAATAAATTATTAGGCTGAATGGTTTGGGGAAAATATTTCACATATATCAGTTTAAACTGTGAAACGGTTTGTTACAGTCAAGTGTCAGTTTAATATTTACTGTCAGATAGATTCAAAAGGATTTCAAAGATACCATCAAAAGCAAGACTACCAGACAAGGATGGCAGCATTAATATTTAACGGCAAAAAAAATGGATGAGACGACCCTTTAAACCCTGGGTCAGATGAGTTTGTCCTGAACTGTAAAGTTTTCAATTTGCAAATGTAATTGCTTTTCAATGTGAAAATAATTAAGCGTAATTAATTGTTTTGCCCAATTTTGGATGTTTTGACACTGTAACTTAACACCAACAAGTGTATATCTTTAAAAGTAAAATAATAATGAAAAATAATCTTTCATCATATACAGAGTAAACATACAAGTACCATTAAGTCACTGTAAAATAACTTTACACAAACAGTACACAGAAAGAGATTAATGGCTTCAGTGACTCCTGTAGCACTCCTGCATATGCACCTGTGCATTAGTACATGTTGTTGTGTAGTACACACCTGTTAGTCTATATACAGGCCTCCATGTAATGGACAGACTCGGTTATAGTGTTGTTTTTCTCCTCAGTTTCTGTTCTTTGACGTCGTAATAGATGGTGTGAGAAGGCATGCCGTATTATGTCAGTGTCATCTTTGATTAATGACGGATATCCCTCCCGCTCTCTTTTCTCTAAAGCCTTGCCAAACACCTTATTTCTTTGCTTTTTCACCCATATCAGAGGGGAGTGGCGCTGGCTGACTAGACAGGTCGAGTGAAGGCAGGCAGTAGAGATCCAGCCTGCAGGGCCATCTGTGAGTGCTGGGGAAGTGAAGTGTGAGTTTCTGTTCTGCTCTGCCTGGCTCCAGAGTAATTGGCCGTCAAATGATTAAAATGTTTCAGGGCTGGCAGGTGGGTGCTATCTACAGATAGGCGGTCTGTGTGTGCGGCCCTGTGTTTGTCTGCTGCTAGCTCGGCCGTACCTGTCGGACTGTCTTTTTAAACCACCTGCACGTGTCTGGTCAAGCCGCCGTGTTTCGAAGTGTCAGCCTGTCGATCTGCCTGTTGACATCTGTCTATTTTTGCATGTCTGTGTGTGTCTGTCTGGGTCCAACTGGCTGCAGCAGTTGGAGATAGCACATAATTGATTAACCACCTGCTCTTTTTGGAGACAGAGAGGAAGTGGCAGCTTCCTCTCTTGAGGGGCTACAAACAAAAATAGCCCTCAAAGCAGGGAGCATCTTCACTTTGCTGTCCAGCTCTGCCAGTTGTTTGTCATTGTTTTTTAACAAAATTACAACGATATCCGTTTAACTTCATTACAATAACAGCTGTGTTCCTCATTGTTCGGCTTATGTTTAACTGTGTACTTTTGTCACTGATTCTGGTTGGTACTCTGACAACTTTATTTGAATTTGGTTTACACAGTTCAAATGAAGGTGGTGCTTTTTTCTTTTTCTGTTTGAGATCTACCAGCAGTAATCTGCCAACAGCAGACAAGAAGAAAGTCAGGTTAATTCTAGCTTTAATGAGCCAGACTACCTGTTTTCCCCTGTTTCCAGGATCTCTGTCCATCTAACCATTTTTTGACACTAACTTCATATTTAATGGACAGATGCTTTTCATGTTTTATCTCTTAGCAAGAAAGAGAATAAGCATATTTCCCAAAATGTCAGACTCTTGCTTTAAAGCCAAGGTTACATTTTATATTACTCTAAAGCTTTAGATGCATATATGTACATATGCGGTCCCCTGTACTTTATGTGTTTTTATGCTCAGAGACTGAAATCTGTAGCGTTTACGGTTAAGAACACGTGGATGTTCCATGATTTTTTAATAGTGACATGCACATACCAGCCCTTTCCAAAGGTTAAGTTATAGTGCATTTATTAATGTCAACATTTACATAATGTTCCACTTCATTGCATTTGAATCACACTAACTGCTCTGCATTTGTTCAAGCAGATTTTTTAAAAAGGTTTTTCAGTATTTTTGCTGGGTTTTACTCATGGACGAAATACAGTATAGACCAGTGGAGGTTAATGAAGTGTCCCCTTTCTTTCCCTAAAGATCTGGTCTACTAATTAGCCCCCGATGCTCCACCACACAATAATTACTCTGCAGATTGCTGCTTTGGCTGTTGCAAGCAAAATAGAGTGACACTTTCTACAGGTGTGTCCCACTGGATGAAAAATCAAGCGTTTAAACTGCATCACAGACTAAAGAATTTCAGTGTGAGAATAAGTAAAGCAGCTTTTAAAGGGATATTGAGGAAGAATAGGATCACCACGATAGATGCATGCTATTTCTAGTAATCCAGGAGGATCATGTGATTAATTTTGCATTGTCTCCTTGGCAATGAGCAGCTGATGTTGCTCGCTAGCTACCCTCTCCTCAGCCCTCTGTCTGCAGAGCTAAATACAGAGTGATGGATAGCCCAGCAGCTCACTGGGGGGTACTGAGGTCCGATGAATAGAACACCTTTTTGACCTCTCCCTCCCAAGCCAGAGGTTATTGATTCTCCGGAAGCCTCCTTTTCTTCACTGCCACTGATCTTTACCCTCTGGATCTTCCCGGCAACACCTCTCCTATCATTTTAAGCTCACACGCACATTCACACAATGTGTCAAGGTTAAGGTCAGTTTGTGTGGAAGGAGAAGGACGGCACAGAAGAAGGGAAATTGGCTCGTGATAGCAGGAAAATAATCGTAGTGAGAGTATTACTATAGATAGTGGAAAAAAAGATTCCACTGAGGTACTGCAAGGTAGATGTACACATGTAATGTGAAATAAAATCATCTGCAAGAAGAGAGTGGACAAGATGTCAGTGGTCCTATGAGGTCAGCTCTCATAGACAGAAGGGGATGAGTGAATTTGATTGTTTGCTCAGTCCCAGACTGCAATCAGACAGATGCATAGTGATATATTCTGAAATTAAATGAGTCAAAAAGCATATGAGGGAGAATCAGACAGCAAATGGACATAGAGGTGGCCGAGCACAGCAGATGTTGTTAAGAGTAGGAGGGGGCAGGCAGGAAGACCATCATGTTTTATTAAGACCTGTTTTCCAGCCAGAGACATGAGTCAGCCTGCTCTAGTCAAGGCCATAATAAGTCAAGGGGCTCCCACTTCACTTGATCCCCAGCTCGGCAAGATTTTGTACACCCACTCCCTCAGCCACAAGCGTTCCGTTGAAATAACCCTGTACTGATACCACGATTTGACGATAGATTTCAGAATTATCATGCTTGCTCTACATATTTTCATTCAGTTCTCTTGATTATCACAATTTGTTTATTTGTTGTCAGCAAATACCAAACTGAAGAGATAACTCAAGTGAAACAGTCTGTAATCCCACTCAGTTTCTTCCTAATCTCAGTAAACAGGAGATAGAGAGAAAACTGCAGCGGGAGCCAGAACATGGCCCAGTCTGTTGGTGACAATTCCTGTGTGAATACCGCTATATCCTGCCAGCTATGTGCACGTGTGCTACATTTGTCTCATGTACCAGCAGAAAGAGCATTTGTCCTTCTTGGCAGTCTGTGGTAACAGACAGAACATGAGGAAGCAGTCAGTCTGCTTCCCTGGCTTGATTGTGTTACAGTTGGAGATGCTGGAGATCATCCAGGTATGATGCATATATATCATCCAGAGAATCAGTGCGCTTACTGACAGCAAATCACGTCAAGACATCTCTTATTAAAAGTTGTTTCACTTCTTTTAGGAGATTCCAGTTTATATTCCTCTGACCAGACAGACTTTAAAGAGTGAGAGTTAGACTGACTTGGCATAAATTGGGTAATAAAGAACAGAAGCGCTCAGACAAGAAACCAGAAGCTCTGATGAAAAGAGAAATTGCTGTTTATTTCTTCTTATTTTTAATGATATTTTCCTTTTTTTATTTTTACTGGAGGAAAGCACACCCAGAGTTCACTGTTTCCCCCAAATACCAATTTACATGCCACTTGAAATGATATCTTTTTTTCTCTGCAACATTATTTGCATACATAATTTCTATCATGTATAATCTGTGAAGAAAACAAGAGCCGAGTGCACGCTGTATTTTATAAATGCACTGTGGAAATGTATCAGAAATTAAGCACTGCTTTGCCATCAGACCGAACGATGCCAGTGTTCCCTGGATAAAAGCCAAAGCCACAACTTAATGTGTGGCTTCTGCTTGTGACACTTCAGTTCAGCGTGTGTGTGTGTGTGTGTGTGTGTGTGTGTGTGTGTGTGTGTGTGTGTGTGTGTGTGTGTGTGTGTGTGTGTGTGTGTGTGTGTGTGTGTGTGTGTGCGCGCACATTGAGCACCTGGTGTTTCAAAGAAGCAGCCAGAAGCCACACGAATAAATAGCATCCATCAAACAAGTGGGAAAGGATTTCAGAGACATACAAGCTGAGAAACATCAAACGGCAGGGGAGAGCCATCTTGTCCCGCAGTTCATGCTCTTAAATTGATTCTGACATCTTGAAGCCTCATACGGTCTGCCAGTGCCATCAGCTGCATTGGGCAAACTAAACATTTTGCCTTTGGAACGACACGGAGCGCGTTATCTGGTGAAGTGCACCACATCTTTAGCCAGTCTTGGGGATGGAAAAAAAAGGAGGGAATGCGAGGAAAGAGATTAAAAGGTTGTTCTGTGGCAGAGCTGGATGGGCAGACTGTATCTCCATATGTCAGAGGTTACAAATGCACACCGCTCTCCAGCTAGCTCTCCAGCTTTTCTTAGCAGTATGATTCCCAACAGCTGACAGGGAATATGGGCAAAGTCAGGACCTTGAGAAAATCAAGCGTTTCATACACACGAGTGTGTACTTTCTGTTCTCCTTGGGCCTGCCTCCGTCTCTCCTGCTACTTCTTTCACAAACACACATATACGCCCACAGTCGCACGCGTACAGCTCCATTCAGCCAAAACACCCATGGGGTAGAGTGTGGTCGCTGGAAATGTCAAACTGCTTTGTCACGTCCAATCTCAGTCAGGGAACCTAACCACTGTGTGTGGAGAGTGGGCATTTGTGTGTATGTTCTGCAAAAAACCACCCATCCCAGAGGCCAGCCGCTCTATGGGCCTGGGCATTAAGTTGAAGTTGGCAAAAAATATGACCAAAATATAGCAAATTAAGAAAACAAACATGAAGATACTGTTGGTGTTGTCTGGATACCAATTTTTTGACTTTTATCTGATACCCACCTAAATATTTCAGTACTGATACTGAAATGATATTACAGCAGAAACCTAGAACATAAGGTCAAATAATGTAATAATGTGACAGAATAAGGAACTTTTTCTCAGTCAGGGAATCTAACCACTGTGTGTGACAGTGGGCATGTGTATACAGTCATCTAAATGAAGTTGGCAGAAAATGTGACCAAAATATAGCAAATTAAGAAGAACAATTAAGCTGCTGTTAGAGTCACGATACCAAAATTTTGAGCTTTGATTAGATATCCGGCTACATACACCATGTCTGAAACAATGCCCACAGCAGAAGCATAAAACATCAAGACAAATAGTGTAATAATATATGACAGAACATGGAACTTCAGTTATTGAGCTTAATCACTGTGTGGGTAGAGTGGGCAAGTATGTATGTTCTGCAAAAAAGACACCCATCCCTGAGGCCAGCCGCTTTATCGATCTGGGTTTTAAGTTGAAGTTGGCAAAAAATGTGACCAAAATATAGCGAATTAGGAAAAAAAATGCGAGGCTATTAGTGTTGTCAGAATACCAAAATTTTGACTTTGATGCAATACCCGCCTAAATATGTCAATACTGATAATGATACTACAGCAGAAAGGACAAATAATGTAATAATATGACAGAATATGGAACTTTTTCTCAGTCAGGGAACCTAACCACTGTGTGTGACAGTGGGCATGTGTGTATGTTTATCAAGTTGAAGTTGCCAAAAAAATGTGACCAAAATACAGCAAATTAAGAAAAACAAGTAAGTTGCTGTTAGTGTCACGATACCAAAATTTGAAATTCTTTTGACAGTGAAAAGAAGCCAACAATGAAAGAATTGTTTATACATTTTCATATCCAACCACAACTGGAGAAACTTTTCATTTAGACCACTTTTTCACCCGTTTATGTCTCTCCACCTTTACATGATGCGTTGCTGCCTATAAAAGCATGAATCCTTGCAGAGATAAGTGTAGTCATATGAGGATACTTCTCTGCCTCACTTGGTAGCAAGAGGCTTAATCACCATTTTTGGCCATAACTGTATCCTATAAGGCCTTCTATCACTGTCAGAAAAACTCAAATGGGAGAGGAAGGCTTGGAGCTGGCTGTTGTTGCTACAGGGAAGGTCCACACAGCCCTGGAGATAGAAAATGTGGCGTTGAACTGTTGCCTCGTGGACCTTACTCACCCGACCTGCAACATCTGACTTCTATCTGTTTCCCAAACTGAAATCCCACTTGTTTGGTCACCATTTTCAGCGTTTGATAATAATGGCATGCATAATGTCGAAGAAGATATGGAGGCTCAAGAAATGACCTTTTCTGCAAAGAGATAGCGAAGCTTGAACTTTGGTGGAACAAGTGCATTGAAGTTAAAATGTGTTGAAAAAATAATGCAAGAACAATCTTTCTCCTGTAGCATTTCTGGTGAGGCCAAGAACTTTTACCCATGTACTTCAGTGCACATTTCAATCACCTCATGTTGACTTTTTCTGAGTTGATGTTGTTCATCTGCATATTGTATTCGCCTGGTTTTTAACCGCTTGCAGTAACGTGGGTTGATGTTACCAGTGTGAACACTGCATTTACGTACAGAAACATTGGCCAAGTTAAACAGCTGTCATTTAATTACCTCATCACACTCGGATAGTGAGAAAAGTTTGCCTGTTACAACATGACTCACACTCGTTTGACTTACATTTGATGTTCTTACAATATCTACCACAATCACATTCTGCATTTCGCTCAAAGAGATGCTTCACCAAGTGGGATTTGTTGGCTTCTTCTGCGTAGCTTTAAAGCATCTCTTCTTGTAGACTGGCTTTGTGTTGTCTGTGGGTTTTCCCTCACTGTCTGCTATAAGTGAATAAATCCAAATTTCAGTCTGTGCGTCTACCTTATTCACAATCTGTGGACAGTCGGCATCAGCGCTTGAATTTGCAGCCATGTCCTGGGGCTATGAAATTTCCTAGAGAGAGAAAAGTGGTTGGCACGCCCACTTTGCCTGCAGGAAGTGGAGGCAGAGCGGTACAAACACTGTGACCGCTGTGGCATATTGATAATAATCATCGACTCTTTAGAGCCACTGGTCAATTAAAAGTATCAGTACTAATAAAACTGGATTTAGCATCATTTTAACAGAAAGGTATTGCAGTATTTTTCTAGCATCGGTATACCATGCAACACTAGATGTTGCAGATTTGGCTCAACAGACTCCACGCTGCTTTGTCAGCTGTGTCATTCAGTTGCTGTCATTTTGTGGTGAGGAAAGTCGCTCTGATTTTGTAGAGTCCTTTAAATTTCTACATCTCTTTTCTAGTTCCTTATAAAACCAATACGTCATGTACATTAAACATATGTTTAAAGTTCAGTCACATAATTTCATCTTCTAATTCCATCATTATTAAATCTTTTCAGAGCACTGAACCTGCTTGCAGATTGGGTTTTGCTCGACTTTAAAGAGTTTCTACTGTAAGTGTATTGGTGTGTGGGAGGGAGGATGGCAGTGGTCCCGTTTTCCTGCGGCGAAGTTGATCTTTCCAGCAATGCTGCAAACACTCTTCATCTGTCTTAAAGTCTTCCTCTCATTTTTTCACTTTTTTTTCCAATCCTTCCTATTGCCAATCTCACATGCAAGTCTTTTTTTAGGGTGAGCGATTCGGCCCACTCACAAGCTGTTCGCTCTGCCATGTATGTGCAGTTCAAGGCAGCCATCACATCTGTCACATTGTTTTCCAAAAAGAATGCATAGTTACCGCGTTTGTCTAAATGAGGAGCGTGTGCCGTGTGTCACTCACAATGTGCTCTGTTGCAGTTTCTTTGCCTTCTTCCATGTCATAATTGTTTCCATCATGTGAGGTTGTTGGAGGCGTTCAGTGCCACTGCTATTCCCACAGGAAATAGCATACATTTATTGGCCCTTTTCTTTCATGTGCTTGGCTGCCTGAATACATACTAACTGTGCTGTTTGGATGGAGGTTTCTGGCAGTAACTAGTGAAAGCCTCCTGATTGCTTTGAATTTCATGCAGTTTAGTTGCAGGCCCTCTTTTCCCAGTTCTATATATTTATGCATAGCACAGTCACTGGTTGGCACTCCTAATATAGGAACTGACATTTATACTTTTGTGCAGCGTCTGACGTCTATCATCCTCCAATCTGTGTTCTGTGACACTTTTATTTTGACTGTGATGATACATATGATATATGATATGATATGATATGATATGATATGATATGATATGATATGATATGATATGATATGATATGATATGATATGATATGATATGATATGATATGATATGATATGATATATACAGGACATGAAAATCATGCTGTGCACTATTAAACTCACATTTACAGACCACATTTTTCTACAAAATGTATGCTCAAAATATTAAAGTATTTTTATGTTAATAATTATGCCAGATTTTTAGGTTTTGTGCATTACAGGTGTTAGTTTACTTCATGCTGGCTAAAGGAAGGAATGATGTGAGAATTAATCAGAAAAAAAGTAGAGATAAACTTAGTGAAAAAACGATTGCTTCTAAGTGCAGATAACTGACTAATTTGTTAGGGCTCCTGCCAGCAGCAGCAATAGAAGTAGCTGACAGTGTTCTCCAAAGTAATGTAAGGCAGGTGGTAGCTAGATTTGGCAACTTGTTAAGGTTTCTTACTCACCAAATACTAAGTTAATAAATGCTAAGTTAATAAATTCTGATAAAATATACAAAATGTGCTTTTAAAATGCCTCATATGCTTAGATTATACCTGATGGTCTGTCTGTCTTCCCTGTGTGAGACTGGAAATGATATCTCAGATATTGTGGCATCATGAACCCAAACCAAACTCTGATGTGTGCCACTGGGCGAACCAAATAAAAATATCAGTTGATGTCTGCTCATGTTCTCTTTGCCTGTTGTGTGCAATTCACACTGATTACATATGAACGCTGCTCTGTCTCCACAGCAATTGATGCGATCCTCTGTGTTCCACATGTTTATCCTGAGCATGGTCGCTGTGGACGTCATCGTCGCCGCTAGCAACTATTATAAAGGCGAGAACTACCGCCGACACTATGATGAGTTTTACCTTGCAGAGGTAAGATGCTTTTTGTTGGATTTTTATTGCTTTATTTCTTCTACAGTTTTGTTGCGGTGCAACTCAATGCAAGCCATTTGACCAGTATTTATTTATTTTTTTTATTTAAAGCCTCGCTTTTTGTGTATTATTATACAAAAATAGCATGACATCTTGTTTTTGATTGTGCCCTATGTGAACAGAAATGAAAAGCTCATTAAATGACCTACAAGTGGGCTATTTTCTATAGTAGAGCCCTTTATTGTGAATGTCCTCTATGGTAATGGTATTGACTGTTATTAATAGGCATTTAATCCCGCATAAGCTGAGTTCCCCATGATATTGTCCAGTCCACTCACATGATGCAGCTGCGGATTTAAGGACCTGCGTCCGAGTATTTAATCTATTCTTGTGCAATGATGAGTACAAGAATTCCTATTTGTATTTAATAATTGATCAGCTTAGGTGTATTTCTTTTTTGCTTTTGTTGTTTTGTTTTAGACACATGTGCGACACTGTATGTGTCACGCAGGTTGGTTTGATGTCATCTGTATGCAGGTGGTAACACACCTCGACAAAGACAACGAGGAGTGTGCCCACTTCCCCCCCATCCCCTTCATACTTTTCTCTCTCTCACACACAGCTGAATGGAGCAGATAAGAAAAAGGGGAGAAAAACACACACACGCACACACACACACACACACACACACACACACACACACACACACACACACACACACACACACACACACACAGTATTACCCTCTTTCACTCCCACCATCCATATCATACAGCCATCGATCTGCAGATTTGTTCCAATCCGTGCGAAGGATATGAAGAGAAAATAGGAAATGGAGGCAGTGGGTTTAGAGTTAAATGGAGAAATGCTTGTTTGTGGTGCCAATTTTACTCTCCCCTTCTTACAGTATGTTCCCTGCTGATGACAGTGAAAGCAGAAGACGCATTCAGAGCCTCTGCTTAAAAGAGCACTCCAGTGGTTTACTATGGCACTGAGATAAAGATGGAGGAACGGAACCGACAAATTTAAAACAGAAAGGGCAAAATCAGTACAACGAAGCTTTATCCCTTAGTCCCTACTATGGGTCAAGCTCCGAAGCACAAAGTCCTACATTTCCCTTGAGGCTACATAGAAGTTATGGTCTTGTTAGACCATCTCTGACTGGCAGACATTCAAACCCTGTGCTCCTAGTTTCTAAAACAGGCTTTCAGTTAGAAACCTGTGAGCCAAGACTGTAGGCTGTGAAGTACTCACTCTGACTGATAAATCTACTTTTTAATGGAGTGCAATAGAGTGCCTAGAGATATAAAATACCACACAGTAAAAATGTTGCGCTAGAAATCAAAATACACACATATTATCCGCAGAGTATTACAGGTGAAAGTACTTATTAAGCTGCATTCCGTGTTGCATTATTAATTATATCATTCAGTTGTTACTGATTACTAACATGTAAGCAGGATTTTTATGTTGTAGCTGGTGCATTTGAAGAATCTTTATATATCAGTGTAATCACTGACAATGCATGGCTTTTTATAAATGCATTGTCATGCATTTTGCATGTGAAACCACAATATGACAAACTAATACATGTAACGCAGTAAAAGATTATCGAAGCCAAGTGAAGTTCAAGTACTTAGCATTTGGATCCAGTAATCTAAGCGTAATCCGTTGAATACTGTATGTTAACAGTGATTTGCACTGACTAGAAGCTCTGATTAATATTTTCTTCTTTCTTACCCAGGTTGCCTTCACTGTGTTGTTTGACCTCGAGGCTCTTCTGAAAATCTGGTGTCTCGGCTTCACCGGCTACATCAGCTCGTCTTTGCACAAGTTTGAGTCTCTGCTGGTGGTGGGCACCACACTGCACATCTACCCCGACCTCTACCACTCACAGTTCACCTACTTTCAGGTACACAAATACACACACGCGCGTCTGCATGCACGTGCACAAATGTGTGCTTACATAAACATGTATATAAATTCCCAATGTGAAACTGAATCATCTGCAGTTGAAGGACAGAAGCTGTGAATCATTTTATGACATTTCTTTCCTGTGACTGTGCATTAATGAGTGCAAATCAATCATATCACTCTTGTGTGTTAAAAACCCGTCATCCTCTATTTATTCAAAATGCTTTAAATGTACTGTCACCACAAATGTCTGACAGAGATTCTGATAAATTGAATTCTGAGTTCAGCTGTAGGCTTTTAAGGGATTTCATGACCAATGTTGCCAATACTGAATATAATGGATGGTAGTAATCTTACAGTTATCTGGGTCCTTCTGCTTAACCGTCTCTGATTTGGTTGAAACAGCTTTATCACAAGCTATGAATATTTAAAATGGTGTCTGTGAATTTTAGATACATACATCCAGTTCTTTCTGAGATATTGTTTTTTAAAATTGCCAGTCAACCCACTGCCAAGTTTTTCACAAATCAAAATCTGAGGCTATGTACAATATCTTAGGAACTATTTAAGATAAATACAATACAGTCTGTAATATTGGACAAGAAGTTCAAATAATCTTTGATTATAGAGGAATTGAAATATGGAAGAAAATGAAGGCCATCATGAAAAAACCCATCTTTTAGCATATATTAACAAGAAAATTGATAATGCAGAAGTCAGTTGGTGATATTTTCTGAACCATATGTAGTTGCATGTCACAGTAATATATTAAAAAAACACATAGAATACTTTTTAATATGAAATACTTTGTCTTAAAATTGAAAATAAAGTTTTTTACATTGAGCTTTAATAACTGATTCAGCAGGAATGACATGAGTTTCAAAATAATAATAAATAATTCTCACATATAACTAAAAATGTTCCCATACTTATATACACACACACACACACACACACACACGCACACACACACACACACACACACACACACACACACACACACACACACACACATATATATGATCCTACACTGTCCCTTCCCTCTGTGAAAACACAATGCATCAGAGACACACTGCTCTACAGGTACTGCAGGTGTAGAGGTGCTGGTCGGTCAAAGTAGAAATCAAGGTAGCAGTGTGTTGACTGCAGAGGGAGCTGTCTCAGATTTCGCATTTCTGCAAGTTGAGATGTTGCTTCTTTAAGTGCTGTTTGAGAAATTGCCCATACTGTCTCCTTTACTGGCAGATTTAGTTGCACCCAGGGATAACAAGCATGTTTGGCCAATAAGACCTCAGCCAAAGTCACACTAAGTCCCTTCTGTGTGTGCGAGGAGCTCACACTCTTCTTGTATAAACAGTCGTTGACCAAAGGGCAGAGGAGAGGACAGAGAGGGAAACAGAGGCCAAAATTACCATTCACTGCTGGGTTTTGAGTGGATGCCTCTAGTCCACAGCAGTGCGTCACATTATCTGACATATTTTCAGAACTGAACCAATAATTACATTCATATATCAGCTACTGATTTTTCAGTAAAGTCCCATTTCTTTGTTGGATTTATGTGCTTGATGTATACAGTAATTAGGGTTGCGTTATGGCGGATTTATTTGATAATGTTTAGTATAAATCTGCGCAATTGAGAGTTATTGCATATGTGGCAAAGAGCCAGGAAAGTTCAGATCATTCTGTAGGTGGAATTAATAATATGTGATGCCTTTGGCCTCGTTAGAGTTTTGTCTAGTAACATTGGTTTTACAATGTTTTTGTTTATATCGTTACATCCTCCAGTGCTTTCCAGGTTTTTTTTGCTGAGCACTCAGCTCATTAGCATAAATCAGCTGGGTATATATGTAACAATGGCACCTTTTTGCACTAACAAAGCCTTTCTGACCAAACTTAAACCCAGCGACCTTATTTGAGCATAATGTAGCCGATGAAAAGCTCTAAAGATGATCTGATGGGAAAGGGCTTCTCATTGAGCTTTTAATGAGCCTTGACCATACAAGCTGTCCTGATCCTGTCTCAGTCTGAGTAAATGCCATCCACACAAGGTTTACGGTCAAGACACGAACACATACATTAACACTATGTGCATAATATTGTATACGCCCCATTGTGCTGCCAAAATAACCTCTGACACGTCAAAGCACGGAGTCCACAAGACGTCTGAAGGTGTCCTGTGGTATCAGGCACAGAGATGTTAACAACAGTAAGTCCTGTAGGCTGTAAGGTAGTGCTTTGCAACTGTGGGGCTTACCGTCTTCCCATAATGCATCCTGCAGCCATATTTTACCCTGGTAAATGACGCGCACACACACACACACACACAGTGGTCGACAGGAAATGAAAACAAATGTGACTCATTGAAACATTTCACCTTTTTTCTATTGTTCTGTGGTCCCATTCATGCTCATTGTAGATGCTTTCAGCAATGAACAGAGGTCAGCATGGGCTCTCTGACCAGTTTGTGGCTGCACACCCCTAGATCCTACATGATCGGCTCACCCAGGCCAGTCTTTGCTCCACATGTGCATCACTGAGCCTTGGACATCAGTGACCCTGTCACTTGTTCTCTGGTTGTCTTTCCCTGCACCACTTTTTGTTGGCAGAAACCACAACATACCTGGAACAGCCCAAAAGAACTGCTGTTTTGGAGATACTCTGAACCAGTCATCAACATTTTGCCCATCATCAGAGTTGCTCAGGCTCATGTGATTGCCCACTTTTCCTGCTTCTGACATGTCAACTTCAGGAACTGACTATTACCTTATCACCTGATATATCCCACTGTTTGATGTGTGCTGTTGCGAGATAATCAGTACTATTCAGTTGGCCCGTGAATGATTTTAACGCTGTAGTTAATCGCTGTAAAAACTTTCACTTATGCTGTCAACTCGATGTTCCTTTGATCTTTTGAATATTACTGACATATTATATAGTACTAATGAACAGTTTCTAGAAAATACATCCGACATGCTTCCTTTCAAGCCGTCATTTAGCATACAGTTAGCTTGCAGAGACTGAAACCTTGCTTCAGTTAGTTAATCCATTCAGGAAAGAAATTTCTCTATGACTAAGGTACATTGAGATAATATTGTTGATAAAGAGTGTTAAGTTCAGGACCTGTGGAGAAATTTTTTGGAAAAAATGGCAATTCATCGACTATTGAAAATATGAATGAAATTGCCAATATTTTCTATAAAGTGTACTTCAGGAGTGTGTTGTGACATTCCTGCCATTTCTGCAAGCTAGATCTTTCACCTCTTAACCCTCATTAATAACTGTTAATGTGTCTGTGAATCTTGCAGTCTAAATCATGCATTTTTTAAAGCTTTGACTAATTGGTGAAAACCATTCATGTCTTAACAATATGGAGGATATAGCACACCAAGATGTTGTTAAAAATGCAACATTTTTTTTTATTTTACATCAAAATAATGCTGTTGAAGAGCAAGCATAATTTATTTGCAGTTTACCTTCATTTGTAGAGTTATAGGTGCTGAAATTTTAGTGTATTCTGAATACAAGCAGTGCATCTACAGCTGTGCTCGTAAGTTTACAAACCCTGGCAGAATTTGTAAAATATGTACCATTCTTTAATGAAAACATGAATGATCAGAGCAAATGCAATGGCGTGACAGTAAATAACTTTGCTGACCACTAACCCTAAATGAAAGATACATTTTTCCGTGATCAACCATGTTTTCTAAAAAGAAAAAAGAATGACAGTATTTGATACATTTCTCCAGGGTTTGTAAACTTAGAGCACAAATATATATCAAAGCTATCAGCTAAACTAATGTCAATAAAAATTGAAGACCACCTAATTTTTTAATAAATGCAAATTGGGAACGTGCTCAGGTGTACAGATACTAGTTTGTCATATATATCTTGTAACCTTATGTAATGCCAGTAGGACTGCTCATACAGCTCATATTCATATCAGTTTTTCCTAATGCAATCAGTCCTCTGGCTAATGAGCAATTTTAAGAGCACCTGGGAGTTAAATGCCTTCCTTATACCTCATGGAAAATGGTTCCCACTCACTCTCCCTGCTGGTATTTTTCTAAGTAGGTCCCAGTTTAAATAGGTGACATTTAGTCACAAGTGATTAACTTTAAGGTTCTGCACTCCAATCAGATTTGTGTTCCGCTCAAAGAAAACGGCACCACATAAAGCAATCTTAAGTCTCATTTTTTATTTTGTCATATCCAGCCAAGGGGTATTTCACAGTAGGGTTAGCCTCATTGCATTTCAGTTTGTGCAAAATGTCACGTTTTGGAGCCTTAGCACATGTACACTTGGCTGAATGATTTTTAATCAGCTGTTGGAACCCACCTTGACACTTCCTCTTTGTATGTTCAGAATTGCAATGACTTCAGTAGTGGCACAATTTAGCAATTCAGTCAATAATTCATTCAGAACGGCAGAGCAATGTGTAATTTTTGGCCATTTCTTGTAGGGATGCACTGATCCAATTCCAGTTATTGGGATTTGGCCAATATGGATTTAAACGTTTGGACTGGATATCTGTGACAGCGACAGTGTGACACGTTATGCAATTCAATTTTCTGTCAAGCATTGCTTTGTCTTCCACCATGCTGGAGCCAGAGGCGCACGCAAACGCAGCAGGAAAACCATTCTCTGAGTGTCGATTATAGTTAATCATTGGTATCAGACACACAATATTCGTTAGGGAACAAAACAGGGATTTGATTCAACCAATGACTTTCTGCCAGCCAGCCTGAACTGTGGTTGGGAAAACCTCTGGAGGAAGTGAATCGTTTCACACATTCAGAATTGTTTATTGCTTATGTTATTTCAGCATTTTAAGAAACAGTCATATTCATTTTCTGGGACTGGAAATATGCAAAGAACAGAATCTAATTGTTGATTTTTTTAAAAAGTGACTGTAAATGTCCATTTTTAAACCTTTTTTTCTTGGTTCATGTTAGACAGACACACATTCAACAGGCTTTTATATAACAACATTTAGGATCCTTATATTTGTGATCTATTTCTATTTCTGTTTTATTGCAATATGATCACCCCCCTATTACTTTGTTGGTTTTAGAATGTCGGATAAGTTCAAAAATGAGCAAATAACTAGTTTTCCTGCAGCCAGCCTTGTATCTTCTGTGAATTTCCACTCTGCTTGTCCTTAGCTAAGAATGTGCATTTGTTGCAGAATGGATAGTGGTTATCATGGTCTGTCAGGAGTAGCAGGTAGTGTCTTTCCATCCTATTTGTCATCATGCTGTGAGTGTTATTACTGCATCTATTCACTCCCTATTAGACAAGTATCCTGTGTTTGTCTTCTTTATTTTGCTGTATATCTAGGGAGTGGGAAATGGCCATTCATTTGGCTTACCGTGGGATTCTAAAGAAAAATCTTTTGCCAGAGGCATCACAGAAAGGAGCTCGATCAATAGCTACTCTCTGGATCCCCGATCAAAGCCTGACCAAGATGCATTACCTTTTGGGGGTTGTTGTCACCACAAGCAATTTAGGGACTAAGTCCGTTGACAGAGCACAGCATCACCACACTGTTACCACTGGATCAAGATCAATGCTGTCTCTTTTCCAATCAATATTTAATCAATTTGCTGCTTTTATAACTGTGATATTTATTTTCAAACTATCTTCAAATGCCACCACTGTCTTACTTTGGTACGGAAACTACCGTCTTGTGAGACTAGTTTGAAATATATAACAAGGATTACACACACAGCGACCTTACAGTGGTGATGTATGTCTTTGTGTCCTTCAGGTGCTTCGTGTGGTGCGCTTGATTAAGATTTCACCAGCTCTGGAGGACTTTGTCTATAAGATCTTTGGTCCAGGTAAAAAACTAGGCAGCCTGGTGGTGTTCACAGCCAGCCTGCTCATCGTCATGTCGGCCATCAGCTTGCAGATGTTCTGCTTTGTGGAGGAGCTGGACCGTTTCACCACCTTCCCCAGGGTAAGCAACCCCCCGTCTCAAAAGATAGACTTTTCAAAGCATATTATTTTTTTTAAAAACTTAAGCGGTTTCATTAAGAAAGTTTTCCTTTTCTTTGCTCATTTTTTTTGCTTATGTCTTAGCTTAGATTACACATTTTATATGTAGTAAGTAAACTGTGGGCAAATCCATCACTATTTTGGCACAAATGGTTTATTGAACAGATCCCTGGTAGTCTACAATCAAGAGTCAAGTCAATGTTTAACGGGTTACCGCTTGCTAAGCAGGATAATCTTAGTGATTGTTGGTTTTTTTTTTTCCTGCAAGATTCTGCTTCTTTATGTTAGTACCTACTGGTACAGTTAACTTAACAGACTGCTTTACTTTAACCTTCTGAACCCCAGAATCCACCAGCAGGTTTGACAGCCATGTTATCTATTAAAAAAATTGCCCGAATTCCACAATTTGTGAGCCAGAAAATGCCCAAACAGGAAAAATCGTTGATTTAATGATCAGTAAAATGCCATTCTGCCAGGATATTTAACTAAATCTAGGCTAAAATCATGATTATCCATCAAAATCACTTTATGATGCGTGATTTATTTAAAAAATCATATGCAATATGCCACTTGTTGTAACCACATTTGGTTAAACACAAAGAATTATGCACTTCTTGGCACAACTGTGAAGTCATCAGTAAGTCAGCTGTGACCAACTGTCACATCACAAAAATTTGGGAGTTTTGTTTTTGCTTAATTGGGTTGAACTGCAGGCTGTGATTACACAGGGTGGATAGGAGACAAATGTCAGTAGCAAAATATCTATAGTACGTAGTGTGACCATTTTTTCCAAGTATTGGTACCGCCTGTGGGCAAACAAAAGAAATGTTGTACAAGCTGACTCCATATTTTTTCTCATATTAGGATTTTTACCATGGTTGTGTGCTGTTTGCACTGAGATGCAAGACTTTATATTGCAGTAAAAAAAGTGAGCGAAAATGTGACAGGAGCTAAAAAAACACAACCAGAAACTGCTTGTGGTTCAGATGGTTTTCTTTGCAGAGTGTCACCTGCCTGGCTTTCATTGTAATGTATCTTATTATTAAATATTATGATGTTCTTCCCCATATGCATAAAATGATGCATTTCTGAGTATATTCCTTCTTGTTTTCTTTTAATTTTCTTTTTGCATAATTACCTCCAATTGTACAGCTTGCACAAAGTCAAAAAATCTAGGTAGTCTCTGCAATTCTTTCCCTCTGATTTCACTTGCACAAATAACACTTATCAACCATGTAAACCTTCTTATGCTGTAGGAAACTGATCTTGACAAAGCCTTAATGATAAAATGGTTAATTCTCAGGGAAGCATGATACATAATTTCAGTTGAAAGATTCCTGTATATGAAATCACACCAAATGGAAACTCATAAGGCAGCGATGAGGAGGCCTACAGATGCTGATGATGGGTTGCACCATGGGTCGACAGATGTGGTATCTCCTTTGATTTCTAAGTGCTCATGAGCCTCCCCCTCTCTCTCATTAGCAACATCCTTCCATCCTCTGTTTGTCCCCGTCTCCCTTCCAACATTTCACTGATCCTCGGCACAGCGGGACGCGAAGGGCTCCTCATAAACAGATGCCACTTGTATGCTGTGTTACCCTTCCCTCTCTCATTTTCTCTCCATATTGCTTCTCTTTCCCCGCACATATATGCACCCAGACACATTGCAGTTAATGATGTTTGGCTGCCTTCCCTATGGGCAGACCTGTTGCTGGGTTTATCTTTATCTGCAGTGATTGGGACATGGTAGCGGGTGGTGGGGGGGGATGCTAGGAAGAAAATGCCGGCTTGCCATTTGACTCCAGGGACCATCGTGTCACAGCTGGCTGTTCCCTAGTACCTTCATCTGACCTCTGCCAAATACATGAGAGGGCAGCAGCACAGAGTTTAAAAAAAAAAAGATATCTGACTTCTCTTCTCTGCTTTGTTTACGTTTAAAAAACCTCACTCGTAAGATGGGGGAAGATGGTCAGGAGAGGATACGTGCATCAGCTGTGTGATATTTACTCTCTTGTGAAAAAGCATGTTTCAAATGTCAAATCTGTCTGTCTCTCTGTACAATTTCCTCCCGTCTTTCTCCCTCCTCTCTCTCGGGTTGCTTCCACTTGTGTAGTCAGTTGCCCTCTCTCTCTCTCTCTAGCCCTTTAGCCTCCCTCACTTTCTTTTATCCTGTGCTTTTCCTCCCTGTAGGCGTTCATGTCCATGTTCCAGATCCTCACCCAGGAGGGCTGGGTAGATGTCATGGACCAGACTCTGGTGGCTGTAGGTCAAGTGTGGGCTCCAGTGGTGGCCATTTACTTCATCCTCTACCATCTGTTTGCCACCCTGGTGAGGAACGTGCTGAGCTCTAAGTTAAATAAGTTGAAGAGGCTATTCAATCCGTGTATATATTCAAAATCACATTCCATTATTTTTGTCAGTAAAAGAAGCGGCTAAGAGGACATTAAGTGGCGAAAGGACACTCGAATATCTTTCTTAATGCATTCAGTTAGTGCCCTGACCCTTCATTGTTGCCTCAACTGCCACATCTAATCACAGTTAATCAGACTTTCAGGCATAAGAAGTGCTGACATTTCAGTGTTTGGCCTTCTGATACAGGGAGCCATCAGACAGCACAGACAGTCTCTGGATGACTCACATCTCACTCCAGACAGACAGGATGTCTTTCAGTGCAGAACAAGCAACAAATACAATTAATAAGCAGGCTTTGTAGTATTGAAAAAATCATGTTTCTTTTTTAATAGCAGTGATGATGACTTGTATGGAGGACTAAAAGTGCCAAAATTAAATAAATAAATACATCATTAAATAATTAATTAAATATGTCATTAATTAATTAAAATTGGAATTAAATATTTCATTAATTAATTAAAATTGGAATTAAATATGTCATTAATTAATTAAAATTGGAATTAAATACTTAAATGTGTTATTAAATAAATATATCATTAAATAATTAAATATGTCATTAATTAGTTAAAATTGGAATTAAATATGTCATTAATTAATTAAAATTGGAATTAAATACATAAATGTGTTATTAAATATGTCATTAATTTATTAAAATAACAATTATTTTAAGTAAAAAACATATTTCATTATTTCACGATTTAATTAATTATTTCATGGTCCTTGTGTTGCAGTGGATCATGAATTAATTTTATCTGTCAACCTCGCCCGTCAAAGTCCGTGGGCGGGACTAACGTGAATCTAGTCTAATCCACTGCTTTTGTCTGCCTTGAAACCGGAAGTAGAAGTCTTTCTAAACATGGTGGCTGTGTAGAGGGAGAGTCGCTGTGAACTTTCTAGAGAGTTGGTGAGAGATCTTTTAGACCTTGCAGAGTATGTGGAAGCAGGACCTGCTGACCGCGAGCATGTAGCGTGTAAAGCAGAGGAATTTATTGAAGTTGTTGAAGTTATTTCCGCACTTTCCGACCAAGATGTTGACCGTAGAGTGACTGCAAATTTAGAGGAAGTACTCCGCCGGTTTTCTGGTACCAGGGTGCAACAGGAGCACACACAGGGACCAGGGCGTTTGGCATACCGAGGGAAGTTCTGGAACATCACGTTCTTTGTGGATTACCAGCCTGTCAAATTGCAGCGATGCTCGGAGTGTCGAGCGCTTTTCCTTTAGGACCTACTCGGCGCGGCACGGCTCCGCTCGTCTTTGTTTAGCCGCGATTCCACAAGCATCTACTCGGCACGGTACGGCTCGTCTCATCTTTGTTAGCGAGCGTTTCCATACGGACTAATTTTCAGCACCTTCTCGGCTGAGGTTCCCAGCGAGCTGAGATGAGCCGATAATGTGGCGTTTACATAGTGCAGGCCACTGATTGGACAGGGAGTGACGACACAGAGCAACTTCAGCACGAAAACAAAATCCTGCATTAAAAAATGACTGTAAACAGCGACGGTGTGCATTGCTCTTCACGAAACTCTCTGTTCTTCATAATTTTAATGTGACAGCCAGACCTGTACCGTGGGTGAATGAAGAGGTCGAGACTTTGTCTTTGGTGGTGGACCAAAGAATACAGAGAGAGCTGGACGGAGAAAGTTTATCAGGAGGTCTCTGAGCGGATGGCCGCTCACATATACAGTAGACTGTATATAAAGAGGACAGAAGCAGTGTAGGGAGAAGCTGAAAAAGCTCAAAAGTGACTATCGGTCCACCCAGGACCACAACGGCCGGCGTGGGTCAACCAGGAGGTGTTGGAAGAGGTTTCATGGAAGCTATTTACTGGCACCGCACCGGCGAGCAACAGGAGGGAGACTCAGCCGCTGCATTGTTGGAGACGTTCGAGGACGGTGAGTGTTTTGTGACTTCAAGAAACTTATACATCATTTATTCCATTGGTGGCAAGCTTCTTTTAAGCAAACAAGTATTTTTAGAAAGTAACGTCGTTGTCTCCTGGAGCAGACAATAAGATAGCTAGTTAGCCATCGGCGCTAACTCCGTGCTCTGCTTGTATTTCGTGCTGCTGTTTCTAACGTTTAGCTCTCAGAAGCTAATACTTCAGTCAGCATGCCGTGTTTTTCTTGTACTTAGAGTGAGTGTTTATTTCTGTTCAAGAATCCCTTTCCACATGCGAAGCCTACTCCACCTCCGTCGCGGAGCCCCCGGCTGCCCTGTCTCCTCTCCACCACCAGCAGCAGCTCCTCTCCAGCACCAGCTTCGACACCGACCCTGTCAACAGCACCGTCTTATCACCGGTAAGACACGGTAAACAGAGAGCATGGTTGATTTTCGCATTATTATTATTACTACAGGTGTAAATGCCTGCAAGCATGATCAGAACAGTGAGACCAACGACCAAGAATTCAGGCAGGTGTAAATGCAAACTGTGCAGCAGCCAGCTCAGGAACGCCTGATGAAAGCTACATGTAGCTGCAGTGACACATAAACAGAACACATGCAGCTGCATTTATTTTCCATTGACTTAACAAGTAAGTCACTCTAATTAATTTACGTTCTGGTGCAGTGTAGTATTGCAACCATTCTTCTTATAGTCACTAGGTAGCTGTGAAACTGAATGAAAATATACATAAAAATGAGAAAACACAGCTCTTCTTAGCAACTCCAAAATGTGCACAGGATGAAATGAAGTTCACACCACGTCGTTTTTGTTTGTGGTGGAGGAGTTACTGCTTGTGCTTTGGTTAAAGCGAAGAGTGCCAGAAGTTTATTAAAGTATCAAAGACATGATCATGATTGAAAATGGATGGACGGGTGGCTAAACACATCACATCATAGCTGTGGAGTCCTTCCAGCTCCTGGGGACTACAATCTCTCAGGACCTCCTGAAAAAGGCTCAGCAGAGGATGTATTTCCTACAACAGCTGAGGAGACATGGCCTGCCACATGAGCTGTTGATCCAGTTCTACACTGCAGTCATCCGATCTGTCCTGTGCACCTCTGGATCAACCACACAGCAGGACAGAAACAGACTACAGCCCATAGTACGGACTGCAGAAAACATCATCAGAAACCCCACTCACCCTGGACATTTGGACTACAGAGCCCTGTACACAAAAATCACCACTACTGTGTTTATAGCAATTACCATTTTGCTAATGTGTTCATACATTCCAGTCTAGCTGTACATTTCTGTTTATATTGTGTTCTATTTTACTACTATTTCTTTTTCCTCCCTGTTCCTCTTTCTATAGTTTATTTTTTATTATTCTCTTCCATATTCCTAGGATGACACCAACAGCCGAAACCAAATTCCGTGTATATTGTGTACTTACTTGGCCATTAAAGCTGACTCTGATCACTTTTCTGTCTTTGGTCTAGGCAAGAGGAAAGGGGGCCACAGAAAACTGGACCTTCCTAGCGTACTTGTGGAGATGCAGGCTGAGGAGGAGTGGAGTCATGCCCAGCATGATGAGAACATCTGGTTGCTCCTCAGCGAGGCAAGAGAGAATGAAGCGGCCTTGCAGCGGGAGGAGATGGCCCAGAATACTGCCTTCAACCAGTCATTCCTGGGTGTGCTGGGGTAGCTGGGGTAGCTGGGTAGGCAGTGGGCAGCCGGCGAGTGTGAGCGAGTCCACCTCCCATAGACTTGAGATTTACAAGTGCTGGTCATATAATTAGAATATCATGAAAAAGCTTGTCTTTTGGACAACTGTCAGGTCAGCAGTCTTCCCCATGATTGTGTAGCCTACAGAACTAGGCTGAGAGACCATATAAAGGCCTTTGCAGGTGTTTTGAGTTAATTAGCTGATTAGAGGTGTCTTCAATATTGAACCTTTCTACAATATTCTAATTTTCAGAGATACCAAATTTGAGATTTTTGTTAGTATTCAGGTATAATCATCAAAGTTAAGAGAAATAAACATTTGAAATATATCAGTCTGTGTAATGAATGAGTATAATATACAAGTTTCACTTTTTGAATGGAATTACTGAAATAATGAACAACTTTTTTCATGATATTCTAATTATATGACCAGCACCTGTAGTTGTATATAGTTTTACTTTTAGTCCTCCACTGTAGGAGAGGCCCACCACAGTTTGTACTTTGCACATTGTAAATAGTTTTGATTTTGCTGCTGACTAATAAACTATTTTGTGACTTATGTGATTGCATCATAACTTCTCATTTTGTCTGTTAAGACACTGGTAGAAAAAGAGTCAACAGTCTGAACCAAACAATTCTATATTCCCTAATAATGTATTTGTGTTTAATGGGATTTAACATGTTTTAACACAAACTCCTTTATGGTTCATAATTCTGGTGACTGAATTACACCAAAGCAATACTGATTTATCAAACTGGAATTTTCTTAAAACAGCTGTTTTAATGTTTTGGCGTTTAATTTTTTATTTAATCTTGCTAACCTTCACAAACAAACAATAGTATAGACACATCTACAAAAGTTTATTGTCAGAATTGCATTAAAGAAAACAATAGCGGTCCGGGGACCGAAAAACAGAAGTATAACAAGAAGAATAACTTTGCATGACACGTAGTGCATCAGTGCATCCTGTACATCTCTGTCCTCCTCCTCTACACCTTGTGCCACTGCAGGCTCATGTGCTGCTGCTTCAGGTAAATCCCATGAAGTCTCATCAGAGAGCATCTGAAACACATACACAGCATACATATTTTAATACCTAATAGCGACAAACTGCAGCCATTACAGGGTCGTTCACAGGACTGATACACGATAGCTAGCGAACTAGCATTAGCTTACCCTCATATGTCGTCTCGTTCATATCCTCTTGTCTTCGGCTTGATACTGCTTTATCGCCTCCCAAACTCTCCTGTGTGTCTCCTCAGTGTTTCGACTCGTCGCTCTCAGCTTTCTCCGACTCTTCTATTACTCTGAATCTGACAGAAAGCCACAGACCGAGCAGCAGGTGTACTATCGCCTCCATGTACATTGTTGCATTGCGTTTGTGTCGCACAGAAATGACGGTAAGGGACTTTCGGACCGCCGTGCTATGACGACTCCACCCACGATGAGGTGGTTCTCAATGTAATGGAAAAACAACTAAACCGAGACGAGCCGTGGCGCGCCGAGTAGATGCTAAAGGAAATGCTAAAGGAAAATTTGTCTTGCACCGCATGTATCAACATTTGGGAAAGAGGACCGAGTCTTTAGCGGTTGCTAATAAAGTTTTGTTTTATTGAGTATCCAAACCAACGTAGAGGTGAATAGCGCCACCCAGTGTATCGGAATGTGTTCACAAGCTCTGCGTCAATCCATTATCTGGAATCGATTTGCCTTGACTTGATGTGCAGGGTAACCAATCAGGTGTTAGGATCCGCCCACCGACTTTGACGGGCGAGGTTGACAGATAAAATTAATTCATGATCCACTGCAACACAAGGACCATGAAATAATTAATTAAATCGTGAAATAATGAAATATGTTTTTTACTTAAAATAATTGTTATTTTAATAAATTAATGACATATTTAATAACACATTTATGTATTTAATTCCAATTTTAATTAATTAATGACATATTTAATTCCAATTTTAACTAATTAATGACATATTTAATTATTTAATGATATATTTATTTAATAACACATTTAAGTATTTAATTCCAATTTTAATTAATTAATGACATATTTAATTCCAATTTTAATTAATTAATGACATATTTAATTAATTATTTAATGATGTATTTATTTATTTAATTTTGGCACTTTTAGTCCTCCATAGACTTGAACATATTGACACGCCTACAGTAAATGTTCTTTCGCAATTCCTCTTGTTGCACTTTAGATTCTGCTCAGTCTTTTTGTGGCTGTTATCTTGGACAATCTGGAGTTGGATGAAGATTTGAAGAAGCTTAAACAGGTAAGAAGATTATGGAAAATTGTGCAGAGACTAAATACATTCAGATTTATGAGAGCTATCATTACCTGAGAAGACAAATAATTCATTTATTTGCGAATGCAGCATTGCATGTGCAGAATGTGAATGCACAAATTCATGCATATTTGTTAATGGAGTTAAAACTTGCAAACACAGGTTTTTACTCTATAATTTCAGGCAGATACAGTAAGTAATGTTTAGATAATAATTTTGCCTCACTGGCCACCAGATCCTTGCTAGCTGTTCTTAAAACTAAGTGTTGCTCATTTAAAGTGATTTGATTTGTGGATGATTTTGCAACTGCAAGGCCTGATTTTCACCTGAAAAAGTAACTTTGCTAGAAAGTTTAAGAGAAATCTGACATTTCCAAAGATTTCTTAGTTTTAAGACAGAAAATCCAAAAGTATTAAGAATAATCCAAATTATTGACAGCTTCAGGACAATGTTTCTATTCTGAAGAGCAGGAGAGGGCTGTTCATCACCTTTTACACACATTTCTCAAGCTAAATTATCCCTGACATTTCCCACACTACAGAGCTGAAACGGTGCCACGACTTTGCCAGGCTAAGTCACTGTAGCCTGTTGATCAAAATATCAGTGATCCACCCTGGTTGATGCATTTTGTGCCAAGGTGGTCTCTTGTGTTAGCATGATAAGGTGCTGTTTGTCAACGAGTCTCTAATGGAAGTGGAAATTTTCTGATTTTCTGAGTTGTTCCTCTGGAGCTCGTGGAAGTTATTTTCAGTAGTTTGTTCTTTGCTCTTTTCTTGTCCTTAAACAAGATGCTGAAATGCAAAAGCAACCGCAAGGAAATTCAGCAGATTTTAAGCAGGGAACAAAGTCAAAATTATGAACTCAAGAGTCTCATCTGAGGGCAGGAATTGTTTCAATATGTCTGACCTTAGATGGGTGGTGGTTGTAATTCAAGTAGCTGTTGGTAACCTGCTCAGTTTCCTGTATTTCTGGCTTTAATGCGCATGCCGACTGCTGCTTCTAATCAACCATTGCACTGTTCACACAGAGAAGTGCCATCAGGATGAACACTTACAACTCCCTTCTGATTGTGCTTAACAGCTTTAGTAAAACAATACTACATTCAGTTTTCTTTTTGCTTGTGCATTGTTATTGAATTTGAAATGTTACGATAACTGTAATTGGTGTAATTGCATCTTTATTAATCACAATACAATAGAGTACCACTTTGATATTAAGGCCAGTAAGTGCTTCAGCTCAAAACCTCTGATTTCTGGGATATTTTAACCAGAATAGCAGCTGCAGAAGAGCCAAATGTGGAAGTACAGAATACAATACATTTAAAACTGACATTTTCCCTCCCTGTGATCTGAACTGATTTTGTCTGGCGCTTTGCTTTGCTGCTTGTTTTTCTTGTGCACTTTCTGTCGCTACCCTGGGAAGAGTGACAGGGTTGAATTATATTCCCCCATGCGGGCAGGGCTCAGAGTAATTTCTTCATCCTCACCTTTTTTTGGGGGTTCTGCTCTAAATGCTTGAGTAAGTGGCCAAATAACTTAAAAAAAAAAAAGAAGCCAATCCCTGTTGTGTGAAAAAGCTGGTACTTAAACACAAATATATGGGCCTCGGTGCTAGTCACCGCTCAACGGGTGAACTTTAATAAGCGGCGCCTGTCATCAAATGCAAAGTAAGTGCAGTTGCAGACGCATTTCTATAAGGGAACTGCAGAGAAATGCTAATAGTTCAGTCAGTCGATGTGTCTGTTTTTTTATCCATACAATACCTTCATATAAATTAATTAGTCTGGAAGTTCCTAGACTTGAATAGTGTCGTGCGTGCTCATATAAACACTGTGTGCCCTCAAAGCTGGCTGGCAGGTCTCTTCTTGCCTAGACAGGTTATTTCCCACCCACAGCTGAGTGATTAGGTGCAGTGACTGTAAAATTGCCTATTTTACAGGTGCTTCAATCATGGATACAGGGCTGACTATAAATAAACCGTAGATGGTAATCGCCCTCCCACAAGAGAAGGCTTCTGCAAACATTTGGCAAAAAGCCCCGTGATATGTCCAACCTATCTGTAAGAAATACATGTGGGTCGTGAGGGATGAGAAACCAATTACAGTGAACGTGATGAATCATTTTTGCCCGCTGCTTGATGAATGACTTCATTGACTCACTAATGCTTGTTATTTATCATTAATGTGACTTGTGTTCATGGCGAGCTCTTTAAAAAAAGAAACAAATGACCATACGGAGAAAATAATAATAAAAAATATAGATATATTTCTTTTGAGTTGTTTTGTTCGAGTGAGTGTTATGACGATGGGATGGATATCAATCAATATTTAGAGTGAGAGTGTGACACAAAGCCCATGTGTGTTTTCTCTTCCCTGGGACATTTTTTAATCCTTTCTTCTTCGCAGTTGGCTGAGCGCACAGACAGTTGCTGTGTTCAAATTAACTGGAAATAATGAAACAACAAATTGAAGCAGAATAAACTATTCAAAGAGTCGGTTCATGCAAATCATAGAATTTCGTCTTGTATATTATTTGAATGCATTATTTTACATCAAATAGAGGAGTGTGGTGTGTTTTAGATGGAAGAGGTCTACACAGGTTTACAAAATAGGGGACATTGTGTGCAGTTACATTGTTGGTGATGTAATTAGTGCCATGTATTGCTAATATGCTAACTGAATTTGCAATTGCTGAGTGGAAAACTATGTTTTAAAAAGGTGGTTGGTGATGTATTGTCTCAGCATATCATTCCACTCCCCCACCGTTGAGCTACACGTGTCAGAAATATCGGTTGGAAAACCTGTCAGACATGTCAGCTCCCTTTAGAAGCCATTGTGTTTTGCTGCCACCCATGAAAAACACCAAACATGCAGGACGTGTCTGGTTGCAGGTGGGCTCGCGGTATCTTTATGTGTGTTTTTGATGTGTACGTGTCACACTGAAGTGAAACTTCACCTGTGCAATCAAGCTTTGATAAGGCTCACCTTTACAGTATACTAATGCATGATGCTAAATGTAATATAGTGAGCCATTCTTCAGTTTTTGTTCCATATATGCTGCCAGTGCCACATTCTATGTACTATTAAGAAGAAAGAAGAAGAAGCCTTTATTTGTCACAAATACATTTTTACTGCACTGTGTAATGTTGTTTTCACATATCCCAGTTGGGGTCAGAGCACAGGGTCGGCCATTCCCCTGGAACAGGAATGGTTCAGGGCTTTGCTCAAGGGGCCAACAGTGGCCACATCGGGGTTTGATCCTCTGACCTTCTGATCAGTAGCCCGTTGCAGCACCACTGCCACCCTATTATGCTCTTATGCACCACTTTCCAACATTAACATATAAAAAGAGTCATCTACATCCACTGGTCTTATTTATTTGGTGTGATTTAGCACAATGAAATAAGACATCCAAAGTACTTCACAGCTCTGCTAGCTGTTACCTCCAGAGAGAACTGGCTGTCTACCTTCCTCTCTTGATCCATTCCCTGCTGATATTAACAGTGTTGTTAAGTCGGCCAAAAATTTGACTGGCCCATCTTGGGAATTCATTTGACATTCAAGCATAATAGGTCAGCGGCTTCCTGTTTTAAACAGTCCTCTGAGTGTGCTGCTGCAGCATTGGTAGATGAATACAGACAGGGAAATACCTTTGAGTCATACAAGGTAGTGCACACCTTAGAGGCCAAACAGTCTGTTTTTTTGGTACGTGAATCACCTTGTGACTCAGAGCTGAGAATAGACCTAATGTTGTTAACGCCTCTATGAAAGTATAGCAACTGTGACAGACTGCAACGTAAACATACAATTTGTGGAGGTCCTGCGAGGCCGTAATTTAACAGCTTTTACTTTGGGTTTCAGCATAATGAAATTAGTGGCAGCCCTTCTCAAACTCCCACCCATTCACTAACATTTGCTCCATTATTGCTTATATCTGTGCTCAGTGGAGCGTTAATGAAGCAAATCAGTATGGATGGAGTTGCCAGGCAACACTTTTTGGTCATGTCACCCCGTGCACATTGTATAAGCTGCCGCTCCTTAACCGTCCCCATGGACGGCTGTGGGTGTGTGAGGCGGCAGGACCACTGTGTCTGCCCATTCTGCTGATTTGATAATGACATCATCAATAAGGCATGTAGGTAAAACTATCTGTCATCATTTGTGTGTTGATTGCAGCTGGGCCTTTCAGGAGAATGACTTGCATCTGTCAACCCCGACAGACCATTTGTCTTGATTTGCTTTTTTCTCCTGACAGTCAAAGCTTGAAACGTCAGAGGGAGCAGGAGGGTTTGTGAACAGTGGGCGCTGTGATCAAGCAGATCAGCCTGGCTCTGCTGGAATATCTGCTTGCTTTAATGTTGCACGAGCTGTTTGCAAGTGAAACTGGCGCAAATCAGCGCACAGAGTCCGAGAACAAGAATTTAGATGTTTTTTGCTTTAGACACATAAATCAACAAACACATGCACTGTATGTACACATAAAGAACCATCATTAATAATTAGAGAAGCGAGAGTAAGCAGGGCTGCAACTAATGAGCAACTAGTTTATTCTTTCATACTGATGAGCCAGGAGCACTGAAGAAGCATGGATTACTTAATGCACACACACACACACACACACACACACACACACACACACACACACACACACACACACACACACACACACACACACACAACCGTACGTGCATGTACGTGAGTGCATTTTCCACTCATCAGTGTTGATTAGGATAATGCATTTATTGCATGAAAATGAGGTTTGCTAGAAATTTTTAATGAAATGAAGCCTGGGACAGCAGAAAGGTAGACAGCAGAGGAAAACAGAAGTGAAGGGAGGAAGTAGACCAGCCGCCCTGCACAGATACAAACACACACATCAGCCTCCCAGGTGTGTTTCTGTCCATAGTTAATGTGAAATTAACATTCAGCTCCACACGAAATGTTATTTTAGTCCTCTTTTTGAACCAGACTAATCATGAGGTTAATTTGCATTGCACAATCTTATCACCGTTTCAGTGCAAACTTGAACATTGTCTCTGATTTACACATACAGTTCTTATGACGGATTCACAGCAGCCGCAGTGGCTGTCATCATGCTGATGTTTAAACCTGGGACAGCATCAATCTTCAAACTCAGCCTTCATTTTGATCTCAACTCCACACCTGTAAGGTTTCTTGACTGCATCTTGCATGGTTGTGACGCTATCGCTATTCAAAAATATACAGACAAACAAACCTTCCATCTCATTCAAAACCACCTTCTGCTCCTTACAAACCAGGTGTTTCCAGGTCAACATTTGCCATTGTAAATGCTGAAAGGTGCAAACAATCCCAGCTATGCCTCATTTTATTGTGATGCCCCATTGGATTCATTCTCAAATGCAACAAGGCTTTCAAATGTAAACGTTGTCTGTGCAAAATAAGGAAACAACTTCAACTTAAGGAAAAAATGCCATATTTATGCCTCTTTTTTTTACTGTCTCAAACAACAGTTCACACTCTCCCTCCCTCCCTTCATGAGTCAGTAAATTCCGGTGAAATCCAGGCATTATTTTATCAGTTTTCATGATAGGCAAAAAAACAATAATGATATTGACCGATATTACATTTTTATGCCAATATCGGGGCGATAATATCGGCCCACTAATATTATCGCCCCAATCACTAATTGCAGGACATTTTTACTCTCTCCATTGCCCTTTTTTTTTTCCAAGAATAAATGCAAGGAATGCTTTTTACTCTTTTCCTTTTTACGTGCAGTGCAACATTAGTTGACCATCGCTAAAATGTCGACATGCCATCTTTTACAATCAGAGGAAAACGTATCTGTTGTGGTGTTGTTGGACGTTATTGCTCTACCTACGTCTACGCTGTCACAAGTCGGTGGGCTTTGTCGTGGGAGAGACTGATGGCCCAACGCCATCCAACAAATCATTCCCGTCCGATGCAGGACCAGAGGGAGATGCAGGAGAAGGGGAAAATGTTTATCGTGTGCCTGTAGTTATCAGCCAAATAGGAAAAGGTGTTTACCCCTAAGGGCAACGATGATGATGATGATAATGTGTGTTTGCGTGTGTGCACAGAATGAATTGTCAGCGGTGATGAATTTTTGCATATTGTGCGCGTTTGTGTGAAAGCGGAAATGTCTGGCAATCAAACAGGTCCCCAGGCCAGGTGGATGAGTCATGAGGAACACGTCTGGGAAATTGTTAAAGAGGAGCAAGTAAAAGGCTAGAAAGAGCTAAAAGGATGGCTACCCTGCCTTCCTCTACTGTCTGTTTACATATGCAGGCAAAGCAACATTTGAGATCTTTCCATATTGAGCGCTCATTTTATCCTTTGACATGTTCTCTTCCTCTCTTTCGAAGTGTGCCAGAGTTTATGATGAAAGAGGAGAGGTGTAGCTGTGTGCTATACACAGGCAATGGATTAGAGATAGGTGTATTTTTTATCAGCCAGGGCTTGACTTATAAAGTGACAGAGGTTATATTTTGACTGATATGTTTTTGCAAATCTCGGTGTCAGCGTGTTTTTTTTTTTTCATTAGTGAGAACTAAGTTATAAAAAATGTCCCACATACTACATGTGTTGGTCAGAGTAGGTATCACCAGCTGGAAATGTAGTTTTTGCTGATCTGTTTGCTTTGTCAACTCGCAGCAGTGACATTAAAGTGTCTACAGGGTGTGGTCAGTACACTGTGATATTATATAGGTGTGATTAGATTCAACATTAAGTACTTGCCATTTTAACATATTTGATCAGAATGTGTTTTAAAAAATTACTGTTAGCAACCCCATCCAGTTCCTGGGCATTTTTTGCTCCTCTTTTCGCAACATAGGCTCATTTTTCACTGCAATATTAAGTCCTGCACATCTGTTGACACAGCAGCTTTGTCTTACAGCCGTGACAAAATATGAATTTCTATCCTTACTTGAAACAGACAAAGTTATCTATCTAAACATGACTACAAATAGGGAGACTTCTAACATGTCTTATGTGTAGCATGACACAGTTATGTCATAAAGCCTAAAACAAACTGAGTTGATGAGAATTCAATTTCTTTGATCATATATTTTACAGTAATTTAGTTGATCAACATATACAGTATTTCTGTGCTATTTTTCAGGTGCCCACAGGTGTTCACAAAACTGGAAAAAAAAAATGACTGCATGTTGTGGAGTATGTAGATATTTGTACTTGTTACATTTTTAATTTGTTTGTTTAGTTGTCTCCTCTGTTCTGCTAAGTCCAGCCTGTAGTTCATATCACTGAATCTTTCTCATGTAACTGCTGATCACAGCTGAGTGAGGCATGGCTCCTTGGTTGCATGTATGTTTTTTACAGAATATGGTAGGTTCAAACGATTTGTTTATGACAGTCTTTTGACACGACAGATGTGAAATAACATGATTTTGATGAAGTGTCATGATTTTAAGTAGGGATGTCCCGGGATTGGGGCCAATTAAGACCTTTTCTAACAGACTGTATCGGCACGGACCTAAACCCAAATCCTTTCTTTTTTATGTTCACTACCACACAGTTGTCATAAGGGAAAGCACAATTTGTGGTAGGACACTAGCAATGCAAATTTTTAATACTTTTCTTTATAAATGCAGCATTATCAATCAAAAATTAATTATTTGATACACATCTATGCTGTACTGATGTTCCTGTTTTAGTCAATGGACACATGAAAGGTGCAGCTCTTTTACATATGCCACTGGGCTATGCGAGTACTGTACTAGTCGATCCCTAGTCTTTTGTCTCTGAAACATGATGGCCGGGGGTCATTAATCATTACAGTAAACTCTGTCATGGTTGTTCTTTACCAGCTAATCCCCCACAAAGCTCTCTGCTTGCCAGAACAGTTAAAGGCAACCGGGTACTACAGCTAGTCTACAATACTTGAAGTGTGTATTATGTAGAACATTTCTATCAGATTGGTGATCCTAAATGATAAATGACTCGGATCGGATCGAGTGCTGAAACACCCGGTCAGAACATACCTCATTTTAAGTGTAGATTTGGTTCATTTTTGCAGTGAAATCATGGTTAGTTAGAAAGTTGAAAATGTGATGATTTTTTTTGTTTTTACAATTTCTGGCTCAGATAAAGGTATCAATTTGGCAGTTTTCTAAAGAAACCATGTCTTACAGTGTTACCAGTGGGTTTGGGATTCAGAGTTGCCTTTTTATTTCTTTTTTTGACAAAATAATCCTAACTTAAAGGACGGCTCACTGCCTCAAGGTCTTCTTTATGCATACTTTGATCGTATCAATCAACTCTTATCCTCAAATTAGAGGAAGCCATCTCAGAAATGTTTTTTTATGCTATGTGTAATTGGCAGGAAGGAGAGATGCACCACTCAAAGCAGAACAACCTCCAAGAGTGGAATTCTGATTTAGAGAGGACACCCTCATCCAGATACCTTTCTTTGGCCTCATATGCTCTCAATAATCTGGCACTGTGTTCATGTGTGTACCCAGTACTCTCAGCGCTCAATGACCATCAGGAAAGTTTTCTGCTGCACACACTGGAGGATCATTGTTACAGTAAATATTAGATTTCCAGGTTATCTGACCATGAATTGAGTTGAAGGCTGCAGAATTGACTGTTGTGCTCCATATCTCATAACATCGAACCATATTGCCATTTAGCGCAAGGCCTACAAATGCAGAATTTGAATTAAGAACTGCTGTTCTTCAAGGATTAATGGGCAACCATACAAAAGGGTGCATGTGTGTTTATGCTGGTGTGTCTCTTTGTGCTGTAGAGGTCTATCTGGGCATCTGTTGTGATATGATAGATGATGATGGATGACTACTCTCTCAGATTCCCAAGATATTATCAGTTTAACAGACACGGTTGCGAGGGAGGGCTCACCACCAGATGTACATCCTTAAAGAAACGCTGTGGGGACTTGAACAGGCCCCAGACTGAGGGTGCGATGTGGCACAAATTAGATTGCTGTCCCGTGTGTGTCAGCCTTGTCAAAGTTGTTATGGAGAGAGCCGTAGCACTGACAGTGTGTGGTCGTCAGTTGAGTTGCATCTATCGTCTTGCTCCATATTTGTCAAATGAGCTAAGTATGATCTGGCATCGGCAGCGAGAGATCAAACAGGGGAAGAGGCAGGGAGATGGAGTGAGAATAGAGGTGGAGGAAGAGATGAACACATGGGAGGGGAGGGAAGGAAAGAGAACAGGAGGAGAGGGAACAGATATGTTTGTGTTGGGTTTAAATGAGGTTTAGGAGGCGTAGTCACTGTTCCACAGCTGTAACAGGAACAAGAAGTGTCAGTGTGGCAATAGTGACACAAGAAGGGCTTTAATGGTAACACTCCATTCTTCTCACAGAGTGTGTTTGTGCATCCTCGCTGCTCTCAGCTCTGCAGCCTCCATATTTCACCAGAAACTCAACATTGAATATATATTCTGTTCAGGAGAATTTAGTTTGATCAAAACAAAGTGATTGTATAATGGCTTCCCACCGAGGATTTCATTATTTATGAATTAAACTAAAAGCCTGTCCTCCATTTATGTGATTTAATGGACCAAGGACTTATTTGGGGGATTTAGCGGAGGAGAAGAAAGGCAACAAAGAAAGAGGGAGCAGAGAACAAAAGAGCATACCCTTTGGAGAATTCCAATACAATGTGTTCTTATCTTTTCAATGTCACTTTCAGTTTTCTATTGGAAGACACTCCAGGGTCTGTACCCCTGCCATGTTCTAAAACTAGCATCAACACACACAGTAGCACACGTAGATACAGTATTTACCCATCTATTCAGTTGTTTAGAAGAATGAGAAATTGTAAGTCTTCATTCTATTTATTTTTTGTCTATGATTTTGCATATTTGTTGTAATCACATTTTCCCCAGATTGTTGCTGTAGGTTATGTTAAAGATATTGGGTGGCAACGGAGGCAAAGATGCAGGCATGCAAAGAAGTGTTTCCCAGAATTCCTTAGTATGCCTTGGTTTCATTAGTGGCAGTTATGTTTAAGGTATGAACGTGAGCCTTAAAAATCGGGATGCCTCAACAACTCGAGACCTGAACCAAAACCACCGAGTTGAATGTAATACAGTTTTGGGTATTGAGATATGAGTATTAATGGCACCTGCAGTTGTTTTGGGCATCGGGGGCAGCTATTAGAAGTTTATGGGCTGTGTGACTTTACAGCAGCTCCACAGCACGGCTCATTACCCAGCTAATGTGAGGAGAGGGTGACCCTGCTAACTCGCTCTCAGCTCGCCCTCCCCCGGGTGTTGCAGCTAGATTGGCCCCTGGGCCTGGGGAAGACTGTGAAGGAATTTGGAGACCAAGTAGGCTAGTATGTGTCACAGGGCCCACACATGTTTAAAAATTTCTCCATCTTTATATGAGTCAACATCATGGATAAAATTGTAGCAAGAGCACAATTTCATAAAGAGGCAGAGCAGCACGGCACTTCTATTTATTCTCCCGCTGTGTGAATAACTACATGACAGCGACATACTGAGTGATGGATCACACAGCAAGTCAGGCCGTGTATTCATACTAGAATGTGCAGTCCATGATCACACGTGCACAGTTGTTGTCTGGTGGTGTTGGCAAATTGCGGGCACTCATGGCTGAACAGTTAATATGTAGTTGACTGTATGTACATACTCCCAGCGGCATTCAGCGGGTGTGTGTGGGCAGCAGTTATGTAGGCGGCTGTTCATCACTTCCCCATTGTTCCACTGGATACTCTCACAAATAGTCACACTGTGTGTTTGTGTGTTTCTGAGGCACTCTCACAGGACTGATCAGAGAGTTCAGAGGGATTGTATACACAAACGCCTGTTTGAGTCAATAGCCAGCGCTGGTGCTCTTTTGTTCTAAATTGCTGAAATGAGCAGGATGCTTCAGAGAAATTAAAGATTTTGAATGTTGTTGTACTCTTATCAGTTTGCTCGCTGAAATGGCGATAAAGTTGTTATGATTCAACGTTTTTCAAGCTCGACAGCAGATCTTGCCACATTGTTCCGTTTGCATAATCTGTTTGCATTCATGGTTTTATATACTGAGCAGATAAGAGTCCAGCCTGCACATGTCATTTTGCCAAGTGTAGTTGTTGTATCAGCATCTTGCGGCTTAGGAATAAAGAAGTCATGATAGCTTGTGTATGTAGTATGCCATGCATATTACATTAAAGTATTAACACTAGATAAAATTGTAAGTAGGATTGCAAATACAGGGCTTTACTTATTTGTCTGTCCCAGAGGAGCTTTATTCCCTTTTAAATGTGTTTACTCCCGCTGGTTTTCACTCCATGCTCTATCAAACTCTTCAGCCCCTTGGCTATTTTGATCCTGACCACTTTTATCTTCTCCCCATGCTCTCCCTGAACTATGACTATGACTGAGTTTGTTCTAATGCTAATGGTCAGTATTAGTTTTCCTCCTCTCTGCCATGGCCAGGAAAGCGGTGGAAATCCCGGATGGAAAGTTCCCTAGCTCAGCAGAGCCTGAAATTGGCTTGAATGGAGGGGGACGCTGTGGAAGTCACCTGAATGGGTTTCAAGGCAAAACACATTAGTCTTGGCTCCATTGTTACACCACCGTACACTAAATCTCATCAGTGGCAGTGAAGTAGTAGTTTTGATTTATCAACCATTCACTGTGACATAAAGAGAAAGTGAGCCACGTTTTCACTTACACACATGTGATATAGACATACAGGTGTGATGTACATATCACACATTTGTCACTCGGAAACACAACCTGTCCTTTACTCGGAACAATAGATGTTTTTGGCCACATGAGGCAGTAGATACAAGCTGTAAACATGACATTGGTTTATAACTTGTTGGACATCTACTGTAGCAGACAGAGAGCAACATTATATATATATTTTTTTATTATTTGTTAACGTGTAGAATCTAAATCCAGTATTCACTCGTCTTTTAGCTTTCTTAACTTTGGTTTCCACTACCATTAGGGAAATATGTGGCCCTTTTACCTGTTAAACACTCCACTGCCTTAACCTGCCAGTTAGCTAACTTTATGATGCATCATGGCCAGTTTCTTGACAGTTAAAAGAACTTTTTTGCATGATAAGAGAGTGAGGATTCACCAAATGCAGAAGCTGTACAATGTAAAACCAAAACGAAGAGCTGAAACATCTTGCAGTACCAGACACCTTGTAATTATAATAATAATACTTATATAGCACTTTTTTAAGACACTCAAAGACCCTTTACAAAGTAGGCAAAACATGAATAAAATAAAATGGAGAAAGGAGCATATAGAAAAGGGGATTAAGGGTTGTAGGCAGTGTTAAAAAGATGTGTCTTTATGGCTTTCTATGGATAAGGGACCTTATATATAGCTCATGTAATTTGGCAAATATTATTTTGATCAGTTGTTATAGAGCAAGCACGTACGATTTTTCCAAGAATATGCCCTGCAACATCCACGTAAAAATGTGACATGCCCTCTGTAGAGCTGATGTTTGATTTGTCTGCTCTGGGCTACTGTAGAAACACCACATTGCAGCATGGAGGGCTCAGTTCAACAGGACCTTCTGGCTATGAGGGCTCCTTCTAAGCTAATTAAACAGTAGTTACAGGTTATTACACAATATTAAAACAGTAATTAGGAATATTATATTTCATTTCTGCTGAATGATCCCTGTAAATAGTATGCATTGGTCCTTTAATACACAAATGTTGATTGTAGCCCCTTTAAAATGCAGCAACAGGAAGAAAATACAATACAAATAAATACACAGATTGTGTATCTGCAAAATACATGGTATCGTCATGCGTGCGCATTGATACAGGCACAGTTACATGTAAAAGCAATAATCATCAGAGAATGGATTTTACTTGGAATCACTGTGTTCCTGAGCTCTCCGTTGTCCATGTGTGCTTTATTGATTGACATATTGACCAGACTGAAGGCCCTCTGTGTTAGCTTGTACAGTTAATAGTGATCTATGGGAGCTTATTGGTGCACAGACTCACCAGGTGAACCTTTCACAGAGCGGCCTCACACAGACTCAGTAAATGAGGAAACTACACATTTGGCTCAACGATTCCTACACTGGCCTCTGGACTTGTTGTTCCCCAGACGAAGGAAGTTGAGATGGTCCATGGTACAGTGAACTCTGATTTGTTTTCCCAGGGTAAATTCAAATTAAATTTCGTGCACCCTTTGCTTATTCGTCTCCAAAGGGGCCCCAGATGCTGTATATAAATAAATAAACACACAAATTGAAGTATGCAAGTGTGTCCCTCTCAACCTACAATATTGTTTTTGTGAAGAAACATGTTTAAAGCAATGCTTTTTGAATGCCTGTTCATCCCATGGAAGCTCTTCTGTTCATGTTATGGAGGAAACTGAAAGGAATTGGATATCAGTGAGCGAAGCAGAAGCTGAAATTTTGAAACCTGTGCAGTCTTATATAAAGAAACATGAGTGGAAGCTGACGTTACTGGAAAAGAACAAATTCTGCGAGAGGCTGAGGGAGGCAGATGGATACAGAGAGTCACAAAGGACAATACTGTACATGGCACAGAAAGTTTCTGCTGTAACGGGATGCTGCTGCAGATAAAGGTGCAGGGCTTTGGTTAAAGTGTACATCTCACTGAGCTGGCCCAATTGATTAGGACCTTTGGGAGCTGTAGGGTCCATATTAATTCTGTACTGTATGTGTGTGTGTGCACGCATGCATGCTTGTGTGTGTGAATTTTTGTTTGTGTTTCGCTTCAGCATCCAAATATACAGCATACATTTGAGATGACTGCAGCACTTTCTGCAAGTTCCACCAAGAGAACTGCAGCAGTAGAAAGAAGCTCACACTTTTTTTATTCTTCACTGCTGCAACCAATGTAGTATAAAAAAGTGTTTTGTTTATTCTTTTAAGCCATATTATTTCCATCTTAGAATACATTTGTCTGTTTGTATTCATCAGTTAAGTTTTGTGCTTTTAGTTTTTGCTCATATCCTTCTGTCAGCTTATCTCTTTTACCTATTTTAGTCTCTTGTTTCTGCTTGTTTCCCCCCTATGTCTATCTTGGGACTCAGAATATAGACAGAAAGCCTAGGCAAGCAAATGCCAGTACATAATTCCGTCTTCACAGTATGCCACTCACCACTCACCCACTCAGAGTAACAAAGAAGCTCCCACATTTTAGTCTGCTTGAAAAAGAAAGTGGATAGACAGATTTCCATTCCCTTCTTTGTCAGGTCTCCCCTTCGCCTGGCTGTTATCCCTCAAAAAAAAAAAGAAAAAGAGGCTGTTCCAGTCATTTGGTCGCTCACTGTGAGACAAGTGCAGACAGAAATACACACGAACAGAACGGCGGGACGTTTTTATCGCTAGACAGACAAACGGCGTGACTGACAGAAACATTCTCGAGGCCCAGTCAGTATATTTCACAGCAGTTCTCTGAATGATAAACTACCACTCACCTTTGCTCCAAAAGCAGTTCACTCCCAGGCTTAATCTGCAATGCATCAGGGGTTATCTCCAGGCACCGAGACAGAGAATACCTGCAAGGGAATTTCAATCAGCCTCCCCCATATGTAATTAAATGGAAATAATTGGTTTCATTCCCTTTGTCATCTTTTTATTTCGCCAGGCCGTGCCACAGTGCTTAAGCCTGCACATTATTCTGTCGCTACCTTTTCTTTTTTTCTCCATTAACCACTCCAAAGTAATCTTTCTTTTTTCTTTTGTTGCCTTCTCCCTTCTTTTATTAAAAAAAGTAAGTGGGTCCTTATACTAAATGTGGTTGTCTGTTACTGTATGTATTGTGTGTGTTGTAGGTAAGTGTGCTGCTGCCATCATCAGGCAGAAACGTAAAGCTGCACTCCTGAAGCTGAAATAAAAACCTCAGCGTTTCAGTTTTCCTGCTTCCTCCTCATGAATACCGAGGGTAGATTCCAGTGCTCCAAATCTCAAACCTTCCCACAACCCAATCTCACGTTAACTGTGTCCTTTTTCCCCTTTGTATCCCATTCGAATCCCCACTTTTCTTCATTCCCATTCCGTAGTTCGAGGCCGACTTTACCCTTTTACAGTGTCTTGTTCTGCTGCTGTGTTCTGTGCCTGAACCGGCTCTCCTCCTCCCTCTGTTAGCTCAAGCAAAGCGAAGCCAACGCTGACACCAAAGAGAAGCTCCCTCTACGACTCAGGATCTTTGAAAAGTTCCCCAACAGACCTCAGATGGTGAAGATATCCAAGCTCCCGTCTGATTTCACTGTGCCCAGGATCAGGTACACAATCACAAGTAGATACATATTTTTTGTCATATATTTTTAGATCTGGATGTCTCTCTGTTGCTGCTGAGAAGCACCTTTTTATGAAGCAGATCCTACATGAAAATTGATGGATGGCTGTTTTCAACACAGTCCATCCTGGTGAAAAAACTGGCACACACAATCTGAAGCTTTTTGTTTTCGAGCAGCAGTTACAGCTATTTTTACTGGAGCCATACAGAAGCTCAAACTGCATCAGCTAAGAATCGAGCAGAAAAAAAACAAACTGAATATACTGATGATCTTTCATTTCCTGCAGGTGTATTGCTCCAAAACCAGACCAAGCATTAAAGCCGCAAAGAATTTGAATGTTGCAACCAGTTTTCACACTTTGTGACGTGATGTAAAGAAAGAACAGGAGAGAAAATATGTGTGAAATTTGCAAAAATACCCCTTTTTTGTGCCCCTTTTAGCAAGAGATCGGAACTCTGCCCAACGCTACGGACCTCACAATCAATTTTATCATTTAGTTGCTGATTAGTGCACAGCTGGGCCCCTTCGCTCCTGCAGGAATCCCCCTTTGAAGCCCATCTGCTGAGCTCCTGCAGGAAGAGCCTCCACTGACACATTGTGGAGCTGAATTTGCACTGAGATGATTTGACGTTATGGCATAGTTGTGGTTGTTTCTTCCACCTTTGCATATGAATTCCTTCAGTGGGAAACCGTACATTATAAATCGATCATGTTTGTGTGCGTGTGTGTGTTGGTTGTTGTGTACTTTAGAGAGAGTTTTATGAAGCAGTTCATTGATCGGCAGCAGCAGGATACCAGCTGTTTGTTCCGGCGTCTCCCCTCAGCTTCATCCTCGTCGTGCGACCACTCCAAGCGCTCAGCCATCGAAGACAACAAGTATATTGACCAAAAGGTACTTTTACTGTTTATCTTCCTTTATACTCACTATATCTCACACACAGAATGTGGATACAAGGGTGAGAACTCTACAGCAGCAGCAGATTGTACCTGATGTTTACAGCTGTGTCTATGGTATATTTTTAGGCTAACAAACTACCAACGTATGAGCTTTCACTTTCTTTGTGCTCTCTCAGCTTCGCAGGTCAATATTTAGTATCCGAGCTCGTAACCTCTTGGAAAAAGAAACTACAATCAACAAAATCCTACGGTAAGACACTTTTATACCTCTTATACTTCTCTAGCAAGTGTCCTTTCTGTGATTTGCAGGTTACAAGTTAGATTCTATGTTAAAACTGAGTGAAATTAGGTTGAATTTAACTGTTGTAAGCAACATTTCAGTGGCTGCTCCTCAATGAAATGTAGTTATGGAGATGCTGCTGAAAGTGTCATCTACAAGTCTGAAAAGAGTTTACTTTTCAGCCAAGTCTAGACTCATTTTAGTCTAACTCTTTGGATGTAGGTTTCAGGTATAAACCTGCTATTGGATGATCATTTTAGTTGACATTCAGCCTCTGCTAGCTGTGTGTTACTGTTTTCTATACTATGGGAAAAAAGTTTTGCAGAGGATTTGGATCGCACAAGAATATTTATCTTATTTTTTTGGTGGATTATCTATTTTAATCACAGTGATCTTTCCCCCCCGTGTATGCAAATATTCCACCGGAACAGTTCCACCTGTCACTGTTATGAGGGAACACCAAAGCTACATCCTTTCTTATCCCCGCCCTTGTTGACTGTGATTGGTTTGAAGAAATACAAACACGAGTGTTTTTTAATAGCGTAACAATAGTATTGTGCAGCCAGACCCTCATATACTACACAACAAGCTGGCAAAGCGAGACTAGTCTCATCTCAACCCACACATGTAGACGTCCTCTGACCTGCGACTTCAAGCAGCTTCCCACTTTTCTTAATCAGTTGTTTGCATTATTTTGTTATTAGTCAGGCGATGATTCGACTTTGGCTTCCTCGGAGACCTCAGTTTGACGTATTCAGTATGCATCATCCACAGTCATAAAAATACCCAATATCCTCGTCTTTGTGTGGGTGAAACTAATAACGTGTGCTCATATTAGATGTAGCTCTGCTGTAGCAGCAACAAGCACTCTTGTATTGTTACTGCCTCCCTCTTTTTTCACACACACACACACAGCAAAATACACACAGCCCCACTTCAGACTCATTTACTGTTGCGATGAAGTAAATGGATAATTTGCTGTTCAGCATGGCAGAGCTGGCACTAAGTGCAGATTAGCCGGCCGACACCGTGTCCAATCGGCCTCCCCGCCCTCCCTTCCCCTCTTATTCTGTCAGTCTGAAAGATAGACAGCTTATCAGTAGTCATAACACGTTCTGTCTGGCCTGCCTTTTTTTCCAGACAAACACACAATTAAGCTCTCATACCAATATAGGAAAACACACACACACATTCCAGCATACACACATAATAATGCGTACTTATTGCCAATAAACAAGTAATCACTCAGTCTCCATAAATGATATAAGTACACACACTGCTGGTGCCCACGGTGTAATTAGCTCTGTTGTGTTACATGACTCTGTTAGCCAGAACAGACATCAGTGCCCAGAGTTACACACACAGACACACACCGACTAATGGAATGATTGGAACCTGTTTCACAATGACAGCCTGGGTCGCTACTTTTATGGGTCCGGACTGACAAGGGCCACAGAAAGCTTGTTAGGCAGATGGAGCCGATCCAGCTGTGGTCGTGATTGCCAACTGGTGACTTCACACTGTGTCATTTTTTAATTGTCACTGTATTCATCAAGCAAAACATTTCTGTGTCTGCGTTTCCCAGGGCTTGTACTCGACAGCGTATGCTAAGTGGATCCTTTGAAGGCCAGCCAGCCAAAGAGCGCTCCATCCTCAGTGTCCAGCATCACATCCGGCAAGAACGCAGGTCTGACACACGCTTAAACACACACAGAAATGCAAACGAGTACATTCATACATACATACCAGCACTGTACCGTGTAAATCATCAACTGTGTCTGCAGATCTCTGCGACATGGTTCCACCAGTCAGAGGATCAGCCGAGGAAAGTCGCTGGAGACTCTCACTCAGGATGTGAGTACAGTCACACACTGACAAAAACATTCTGTACTGTGTGCTTGCATGTGCTCAGAATAGCTGCACTCAAACAAGGCTGTAGTGGTTGGTGTGTGTATAGAAAATCATAACTTTGCAAAAAACAGTGTCATATATCTTTATCATCTCTTTTTTCAGCATTCCAGCACAGTCCGCTACCGTAACGCCCAGAGAGAGGACAGCGAGATTAAGATGATCCAAGAAAAGAAAGAACAAGCTGAGATGAAAAGGTACTCAGTGAAACTTCATGTAGTAGGTTTCTGATGAAAAGACATCATCTAAGTGTACCATATTACCATTCAGTAACACCGTGGGTGTGATACTTATTCCTTGCTGTTTGACTGACATGCATTAATGGGGTTTGCTTGTGTGTCTGAGCAGAAAAGTTCAGGAAGAGGAACTGAGGGAGAACCATCCTTACTTTGATAAGCCTCTTTTCATTGTGGGACGCGAGCACCGATTCAGGAACTTCTGCAGGATGATTGTTCGAGCTCGCTTCAATGCGTAAGATTGGTCCTACATTCAATCTATATATCCATATATATATAAAGATACAGCCATGAACAAAAGTTTACATGCACTTTATATATACCACCATATATATGGTATCATGCCGGTCTTGAGTTCCAAATGACTCCTATAACTCTCACATTTCTATAATGGAATGATTGAAACACATTGACTTCATGCATTTTGGATCTTTCAGGGATTTATTATTATTATTATTATTATTATTTCATGGATCAGACAAAATCTGCTAGGTCAAAAATATACATACAGCAATGTTAATGTTCTGGCTAAACGTCCGGTAGCCGTCCACAAGCTTCTGGTTGTATCTTTGACTCCTCCTCTGTGTCAGAAAGCCACCAAATTTAGTTGAACTGTATCAGTTCTGTCAAGACCTATAGTAAATCTATGAAAGTGATAAAGATGCATGTTGTTTCAATGATTCAATCACAGAAAATTCAGAGTTATATACTAGAAAGTAAAGACTGATATTATATAGTTTGGCTCATGAAACAGGTTTGTTTTATTTTGTGCGTCTTAAAAACATATCTTTGTTGTTCAAAAAACTGGTCATATAACCATAATTGTGTCTTTTTGTCAGAATATTGATAATTTATTTCTTTTCTAGATCCAAAACTGACCCAATCACGGGAGCAGTGAAGAACACCAAATACCACCAGCTGTAGTAAGTGTGATGAATTATTGATCGCCTCACTCTCTCATCGATCGCTTCATCCTGCAAGGAGTGGAATACTTATTAATTCTGTAGCTTATTACCTGCCCGTCGTGCTTCCCCAAATTGTGGCAAGCAGTGAAAATTGTGAAGTGAAGAGCGCTGAAATGTATTTCAGCCATTATGCAACCTGATAGTAATTCCGCCGAGCAGAGATGCTGATTATTAATGTGAGAGGTAGTCCTTTGTATCAGATACTGTTGGTGTCAGGGGAGTTTTTTTTTCCTGACAACTTGCTGGAGAACAGATCGGGTTTCTCACACATTTACACACTGAGATTTATTCGCTCACACTTTCTGATACCTTCCCCCACACATCTCCCTGTTCTCTTTGTCTTTCCCTTTGTATAGAATCATCCCTCAGCATTCTGCCGGCCGGTTTGCAAACCAAATACCCTTCATGACCTGCTTGCACTGAACATAGTATTTCTCTGTGTAAATCCTAATAACAAAGTCCTGTGTGTTGTTTTTCTACTCATGTGTGTTCCCTTGCAGTGATCTTCTGGGCTTGGTCACCTATCTGGACTGGGTTATGATTGTAGTAACCATCTGCTCCTGCATCTCCATGATGTTTGAATCACCCTTCACCAGGGTCATGCACGCTCCCACACTTCAGGTATGAAAACCAGATGGATTAAGGCGAGCAGGTGCTTAAATAGCAAAGATGATATTAAAACCACAACGTCCGTTTCAGATCGGGGAGTACGTGTTTGTGATCTTCATGAGCATCGAGCTGAACCTGAAGATCATGGCCGATGGTCTGTTCTTCACCCCCACTGCTGTCATCAGAGACTTTGGAGGAGTTATGGACATCTTCATCTATCTTGTGAGTAATCTGAATAAAGGATTCTTCCTCTATATCAGTATAAATTATAGTTATTATTTGAGGGTAGAGCAATCACTCTTTTCCTTTTTTTGTCATTTTTTCCATTTAGTTTGGTGACAAAGCAGGAATAGAACGTAGAGGAGAGTGAAGGCAACTCAGCAATAGCAATGAAACTGTTAGCTGCAGTGCTTTTTGCATTAATCATAACTGGGAACAGTTTTGTGCCACAATATTTTCAATCTGTGACCATCTATGCTCATATGTATGGAATGTCATCCGTGTGGAAATTAAGTTTAGAAAAGAAACTATTTGTAAATACATTCCATTTATTATACCCCTGTGCAAATCATAGTTAAAATATGACACACAGTCGTACCTGCACAGTCTCAAATAAACAAAATGCAAATTAGATGTTGTCAATTTAATTATGCGCTTTAGATTCAAAAAGAAACTCATTTGCAGATGCGTTTGTCAGCAGTTGTCTGCCGTCAGCAGCTATATTACATCTTGGTGTTCACAGTCGATCTTTCCAGGTGCTACAAAAGCAATTAAAGAAACTGCAACCCCAACTTGTTCACTTTGTTTTCTTAGAAGAAATTATATCAGTATTTTTGGTAGTGATCAGAAGAACATGAAAGGATTCTACTTTATCTCCTACAAATAACACAACTTCAGAAAATAGCAATTTTTATTAAAAAATGTTGAGTTCATGGGGGTTTTCCATCTCATAACGAGATTTTTTTTTTTATGTTTAGTTGGGTTTAGTGTATTTCAGTTCAGTTTAGCTTCGTTTAATTCAGTTCAGTATAGTTTAGTTTACAGTTTTTTTGATTGAATGAGATTTATTACAAATACAAACACTTCAGTTCAGTTACTTTAGTTTAGTTTAGTTGTTTGTTTGTTGTGCAGCAGTCAGTCCTGCACATTTTTACATTTTTTTTTGCTATTGTCAGTGCCTGTAAAGAATTGTTTCCATTTTAATAGTCTTGTAGTCGTAATTCCACGTTTTACGACTTTCACTAATCAAGTCAAGCTAATTTGCATGTCATGTATCCAATATTTTGGATGTTTTCCTTTAAAAAAAAAAATCTGAATCAGCTTTAATGGTCAAGTATGTACACAACATACAAGGAGTTTGGTTTCGACTGTTGGTGTCCCCCTAGGAATATGGAAGAGAATAATAAAAAATGAATAATCTATAGAAAGAAGAACAGGGAGAACAAAAAATAGTAGTATTAATATTCAATATAGCACAGTATAGATAGATATTTACAGCTAGAAAGCAATATATAAACATAGTAGTGCAAAATGATAATTGCATGATGCAGTGCAAAAAGCAGAGAATGCTGTTCATGGTGCAAAAAGAACTGTTCATGTCCATTGGAATACTGTCTATTGTACAGGTGTGGAGGAATGACTCAGCTGTTTAAATAAGCACATTTTACTGTCACAAGTTGTTCAAGGATAAGAGCCTGGAAAAGTGTTGGTCTGGTAGCAGTAAAACATGTCTGGTAAAGGAAAACTAGACAATTCTAGGGTTGCTAATGAAAATGAGAACATGAAACCATGACATGGACACATTGCACATCTGTGGCATGTTTCTGCTGCAATTTTCCCACCCGTCTTGCTGTTTTTGCTGCAGGTGAGTCTGATCTTCCTGTGCTGGCTGCCTCCTGACGTCCCTCCTGAGTCTGGGGCTCAGCTGCTGATGATGCTGCGCTGCCTGCGTCCGCTCAGGATCTTCAAGCTGGTACCCCAGATGAGGAAGGTGGTGCGGGAGGTTCTCAAAGGATTCAAGGAGATTTTCCTGGTTAGTGACCCTGTGCACTCTCTACTTTTGTGTATGGGGGAGAGCAGTGTTAGCTGTTTTTCAAACCGCTTGCTTTTAGGTATTATTTTTTAACTGATGATGAGATGAACTGATTATCACATTTGCCCAACCTTGAAATAAGGTTTTTATGTTAATTAAAAATGAATTAAAAAGCAAACAAACAATGATAGGCAAAAAATATCTAGGAAATAATTAGAAACTTAAGTGACCGTAAAATAAAGATTCACTTCTGCTTTCTGACAGGTTTACATTTCACTTGAATTTGAAAATAAACGACCTAAAACTTGCTGTCAAACTGTAACCAGATACTTAATACATGAGTTAAAACACGTATTTGTACACTAATGCATCTTATTCTACTGTGCTTGATTGTGTTCTCATCGTCGTTACATTCTTTGCCATTTATCTGATAACATGTGATCAGAAGTGAGTTCCTACTGTGCCTGACTGATTTCTCCGTGTCCACAGCTGTCGGACATCCTTCGCTTGCTCCCTAATCTCTGAGACCTGGATTATGTTGTACTGTCTGCCTTAAAGTCTTGATTGATTCTCCTGCAGGTTTCTATTCTGCTCCTCACGCTAATGCTGGTGTTCGCAAGCTTTGGAGTTCAACTGTTTGCCGGAAAGCTTGCCAAGTGCAACGACCCCCATATCCTTAAACGGGTACAGCAAGAAACATAATCTCCTCACTAAACCACCCCCCTCCCATCCTTAGCTCCCCACAGAGAAGCACAGGCTGGAGAAGTAGAAGGGGTTCCCCCAGTCAGATCAATAATCCAGCGCTTCCTTTTATCCTGCTTTCTTCACATCAGTCCTTATTTCAGTTCCTGCAAACTTCTTAGATGACTCCTTTTATAGTGGATCTTTAAAGGGAATCCTAGTTATTACAGCTTTAGGTCTATTTTTTTTAGGATATTTTAGGTGTTGCTCCTATTGATAGTTATAGCATTATACTAAACAAGCTAACTGGTGATATCTGTGAATGTGTTGTTTATTATTTTGTATTCTACATTAGCTAGTGAGGAGAGCTCAGAGAGGAGATGGAGAAACTTATTTTCTTCAGACTAGGTTGAATTGGATTCAATTTAACTGTTATTGCAAAGAGTACTAAGATGACAAACTACTCCACTACTCAACTAAAATCACATGCATCATGCAGCATCGTTGTATTTGTCATATTCTTATAGTGTATTAATTTAGTACAGCATAGTCAGATCTTAATTTTATGTTTGTTTGTTTTCTGCTACAGGACGAATGCCATGGTATATTCCGAATAAATGTTAGCGTTTCCAAAAACCTCAACCTCAAGCTGAAGCCTGGAGAGAAGAAACCGGGTTTCTGGGTACCAAGAGTCTGGTAAGTCTCTTTTTTTTTCTCTTCCTGTGCTTGATTTAGAACTGCCTCATACAGCCGCTGCAGTGATTAATGGATCCGTTCTGTCCTTTTCCAGGGCCAACCCACGAAATTTTAACTTTGACAATGTGGGAAATGCCATGTTGGCTCTTTTTGAAGTGCTGTCACTCAAAGGCTGGGTGGAGGTCCGAGATGTCATTATTCACCGAGTCGGACCGGTACTGATCCAGATCTTACCTTTCAAACATCTTCCATCAAGGGATTTTTCATATATTGTAACAAGAGTGTCGCTGTTACTTTGCTCATTTTTTCCCCCTCTGTGTTTCTGCAGATTCACGGCATTTACATCCACGTCTTTGTGTTTCTGGGATGCATGATTGGACTCACTCTGTTTGTGGGAGTTGTCATTGCAAACTTCAATGAGAACAAGGTAAGAGCCACACAAATAAAAGTTCCTGTTCTATTTTTTATGTCCTATCATGAAGGTACAAGCAAGCTGTGACATTATGTTGTCACGACAGGTATGAAATATCTATGGAATAGACAATCTGCATCAATTTGCATGTCCAGATCTCACTAACAAGGTCAAAGTTATAGCAGATACATAGCATCCAAAGTCAGTTTTTTTGCATGTAAGATCTTTGCCTGATAGGAAGCCCAAAGTCTTAATTAGAAGGAAACTGTTTTAATCGTTAACACGTCTTAAAGCTGGAAACGGCAGCATTTTTTGGCATCATAAGGCAAAAAAATCCATGCTAACTTTTAAGCATGTTTTATTTCAAATGGTCTGAGAGGAAGCTGGACCTCTGCGCCTCCCGCTGTCTCCATTTTAAGGCTTTAGAAAATGTACCTCATGATGGGAGATTTTATCCAATCACAGGGCTTAAACCAGAGCAGGCAAGAAAAAATATGTAGCACTGAAGTCCACACTGAAGGCAGCATGTGGAGGCATAATAGTTAGATACAGAGCTCCTAGAAGGACCAGGGTTTGAGTTCTCCTCTATTAATTCTGCCATTCTTTTCTATTATTTTTCCTGCTTAGTGCAGCTTTTAAAATAACGTAGTTGGAAGTTGATTCTTACACTACAGTTATCCGGTATGGTACTGATGATCCAATCTGACCACTTCTGATTTACGTAAAACCTAAAGATATTTATAATGGTATCTGTGAATTTTTGATTGTTCTGTCACGTAAATCCTGAGATTTCTTTTTTTTAATTGCCTGTTACTTTCAGGACATTTCACAAAGGTGTCAGTTATTTTTTTCATATTTTAACTCACCCATAAACAGAGACTATTTAATCTACGTATCCAATATTGCAGATTCCTAATCACAGTAGAAAAACTTTAGAAAGTCTCTTGTCTTTAATAGTTTTTGAGCCTCAAATTCCAGTCTGAAAAACATGCCGAAAGTGGGTCAAGAGGCATTTTTTAGTTTTTATTATCTTGAAAAGCATTTGATATACCAAACTGAAATTTCACAGATATCGTTATGAATATCCGTATTTTATTCTGAAAACATGACAGGTAAATCAGAGATGGCTGAGCAGAAATGATCTAAAAAATGTGATGACTTCACATGGAATGACCCTACTAGTCCTGTAAGCACACTTGTTCCTTTGTCATGGAGATCATGGAAGGACATAAGTGCCTCTTGTATTAGATTATTTTGGTGTTTTTACTTCTACTTAGCAGCATGAAAAGTGGAGTAGGAGACTAGCAAGGACAAATTCAAGCCACTGCATGGTATTCAGTTCAGATCGACACGTTTACAAAAACACCACCTCCAGAATTAAAATGTGTTGTCTCCCTCTACCAGGGCACCGCTCTGCTCACAGTGGACCAGAGAAGATGGGAGGATCTGAAGAGTCGGCTGAAAATAGCCCAACCTCTCCACCTACCACCTCGCCCGGGTACAGCATATTAAAACACAAACACATTCCACGCATGGTTTGGAAAGGATCCTGTGAAACAAACGCAGAGCCGGAGCATCAAAGTCGCCATCATGGCAGTCACGTCTCGTCCACACTCCCTGATTGAGTGTGGAGTGTGTGTCTGTGCTTGTGCATTGTTAAGCAGCACCTGCATGATTAATCCATATTTAATAGTCCTTGTTTTTCATTGAGGGTGGATGCCTCGAGGGATTCATCATGACACCCAAATGATGATTAGCAGCAGTAATGAAAAAACTGAATATGAAGACAGATAATAAACACTGAATCACACATCACTGCCTTCTATGGCAAATTTATTCACTGAATTTACTATTGAAGTAAACAACCTGTTCTATCCATACTAAATTTACATTTTTGGGTAAATAGCAGCCATATACCAATATTACTGAAATTCTACATATGCTATATTCTTATTGATCACTTCTAAGCATGGGAACGCTGCACGTTTGCACTGTTGCTTCCCCGTCTGTGATTAGAGTCATGAGAACTGTTGAAGTGCCTCGGAGGCAGTGTGGGAAATTGCCTGTTAATACAGTTGAGGCTGAGAGCTAACAGAAAATCAATGGCTTCAGTTTTAGGCAGCACTGCCGCTTACACCAGCATTTTCAACCTGACTTTGATCCACATCCAGAGGCCCTCAGCCCTGGCACCACTCACTCACTACTGGCAGATCATTACAGCGCCGGACTGACCTCTGCTCACATGGTCGCAGGAGAAGCACTCGCAAAAACATTATCTGTGTGGTCAGCAGTCATGTGTATTTACAGCTTGGGAATTAGATGTAAAATGTTAATTTGACACTCAAGTGGGCAGAAGAAACATCTGTAACGATGATTAGCAACAAGGTTTTTTCTTAAAATGATTTGTTTTGACCAGTATATTGGTCAGATTTAAAGCTACAATGCTAAGAAATGATGGACAAACTTGGAATACAAGTGCAGCTAATTTTAGAAACCAGGGTGCAATTACAGTCCATATTTGCAAATTAAATATAAGTATTAGGTAGAGAATGGGCTCCCAAATTCAGTTGAATTAAATTTTCTTTATATAGCACCAATTCAGTATGTGAGTCATCCCAGGACGGTTTATATCTTAAGGCCACAACCTTACAACATTACATTATGAAGAAAAAGTCAACAATTCCCTTTGAGCCTGCACTTAGCGAGTCTTATCCCTGTTTAAAGCCGCAAATAGCTTCCTAATGCACCTTAGAAAAGAACATCTTTGCTGTCTGGGAAATAAAAGAATCACTGCGCAAATAAGCAGCATCTCAAATAGGAATACACTCTGCCTTAAATATGATTATGCACCCTAAAATAAGGTTAGAAAGTTTTACAAATATGCTCGAAAGGACAGAGCAGGATGTTAACATTTTTATTTAATGCACTGAAATTGCTGTTTTTTGAGCCTCACTGTGCATTTTTTCCCAAACTCACTAAATGTAAATCATTTTCACATTGTTAACATTCATTAACAATCCAAAAACATGCTGAAGTTAACTGATTATTCTAAACTTGCCCATAGGTGTGAGTGTGAGTGTTTGTCCTGTTTTAAGTTACTGTAGTGTTTTTAAATTATTTTCTTGTTTTTTACTGTGAAGCACTTTGGTCAGCCTTTGGGCTGTTGTAAAGGGCTATAAAAATAAACTTTGATTGATTATGTTGACACCACCAGTGCAGCTGTGTGAGTAAATGTGTGTGGAACCTGCAGCAGTAGAAACTATCGCCACACTGACAGTGACACTGAAGCAGTCCATGCATGCCATCTGCTGGACAGTAGAGGATACTACCACAGATTCGAGCTCCTGGTTTACACACTGCCAGAGCCATTTCAAGCATTCAAATCTGATCTCTCACTTAATCAGAATCTTCTATTCTAAGTAATCACTGTGCAGGTTGCAGTGAGTCTGTGTTTTTTGTGCGTTTGACAGAAAACGGAGGTTTCCGGGCCAAGATGTATGACATAACTCAACACCCCTTCTTCAAACGAGGCATTGCTGTGCTGGTTTTGGCACAATCTGTCCTGTTGTCTGTCAAGGTAACGCCTCAGATAACAACTCGTTAAGTCAATTTACCTTCGTATTGTTTTGTACTTTGTGTCATGTCTTGTGATTTTTTTAATTGTCTTGTGAAATTCCTTTTAGATGTTGTGAAGTGACACTAGCATTATGTATTAATCTGCTCTTCTCTAGTGGGACGTAGATGATCAAGTAACATTCCCCCTCGCCACCATGTCTGTAGTCTTCACCTTTATATTTGTGCTGGAGGTGAGCCGTTTTTCTGCCCATACATCCATCACTTTAGAGGTGTTACTTGATTGCTCCCTCTGATAGAGACTAATGTTGCTGTTTCCTAGGTGACAATGAAGCTGATAGCCATGTCTCCAGCCGGCTACTGGCAGAGCCGACGAAATCGCTACGACCTGCTGGTCACGTCGCTGGGTGTCATATGGATAGTTCTGCACTTTTCCTTACTGGTTAGAAAAAAATGTGCATTTTGTTCTGGGTTTTTGGAAAGAATTTGAATAAATTCAGTTTTAACACAAATGATTCTGATTTCCGTTTGCAGAATGCATATACCTACATGATGGGCACGTGTGTGATTGTCTTCAGGTTCTTCACAATATGTGGGAAACATGTGAGTATGTTTTGGAAAAAGGAAGTCATTTCTGCTGTAGTATTAGAATATCATGCCACTGAATGTGTGTTTATGATGTGTGAAGGTGACGCTGAAGATGCTGCTGCTGACTGTAGTCGTGAGCATGTACAAGAGCTTCTTCATCATCGTGGGGATGTTTCTCCTCCTCCTCTGCTACGCGTTCGCCGGAGTTGTGCTTTTTGGAACCGTCAAATATGGAGAGAATATCAACCGGTAATCGTTGCATTTCCTCATCGTCATAATGTTTGTTCCTGATGAGAAAAGCAGCCTGTTAGCGGCAGATACAATAAAAGGCGTCTTCAGAGAGTTGTGTCATTCTGTCTGTCTCCTCCAATCACAGGCATGCCAACTTCTCCACAGCGGGCAAGGCTATCACTGTTCTCTTCCGTATTGTCACGGGGGAAGATTGGAATAAAATCATGCATGACTGCATGGTAAGATGGACTGCAGGTCCAGCACGCATCCCCATAGACAAAAGAACAGACCATCTCGTCCCAGTCTGGGAAAATGCCGCATATTGTTTACATTATATTTTGTGTTGAAAGGGTTGCTTCACCTCAATTTTCTTCTGTACAGTAGAATGATTGGATTTTTGTTTGTGTTGCTCACAGGAAAATTAACAGTTGCTGTGGTTACTTTCCGTTGTTCATATTACTTTGGATTCTTTGCTGACCTTAATGTCAGCAGTTTTACTTGAGCTACTTTATACAAAAGAAATAGTGCCAGAAGAAGCTGTTGGAAATGTGTTCTTTGTCCTTGGTTGATACAAATGATGCTTGTTTGTTTTTCCTGTCTCCAGGTCCAGCCTCCGTTCTGCACCCCTGATAAACATCGCTACTGGGAGACTGACTGTGGCAACTACGCTGGAGCTCTCATCTACTTCTGCTCTTTCTATGTCATCATTGCCTACATCATGCTCAACCTACTTGTAGGTCAGTGTGTGCATGTACACTTGGTTATTTTTTACCATTTATAACGTTGTACCATCACATTAACTCACCTTCAATTATTTGGGGGCACATAGCTAACCTGGTACATGTCAGGGTTTGGGTAGTTTTCAAGAAAATTAATTCAAGACAATGTGACAAACACCACTGTGCGCCTGCATGAAATCAAAAGGTAATGACTTTCTGCTCTGGCAACTGCAAGGTTTTTTGTTGTTTTCCGCTTTATGTTGCACAAGACTGCAGCACTTGTAAAGCTCACTTACATGTGGTTTTGTCATGTCTCCAAAGAGACAACAAAGAATTTCTCCAGAGGCAAGTGTTTAGTTCGTTACAGCTTCAACACAGCAATCAAACCCATTCATGCAGAAATTATGTCTCCCTCATGTCATCAGCTGCCATACAGGAAGGGGGAAAGAGGTAGAATACAAAATACAGTGCATTAAAAACTCCACACAAGAGCGATTGTATTCAACCAGATAATCAAATGAAAAAGTCAAGCCAAATGGATCGTCTTTGACAATTTGAGCTTGTTTTATTAGATTAATCATAAAAGTCTGGATTACAGTCAACCCATTATCTTCATATGATTTACTAAGTCTATTAGCAGCCTGTGCTGTTCATTGATGCCATCAAAAAATACATTTAGAACTCTAAAGATGTAGTTCTCAAAAGTTTTTGCTTGATGACGCCCTTGTATAATGATTTTTTCATGCCAGCCCTTCACATAAAACACTTGGCTGGAATGTGTATTTGCACTACTTGAACAACTGGCATCAGCACACTGTTATTACTGCTCTTAGCTGAAGCTTCACTGCATATTTAGCAGATCCCACTTCTTCATGTAATGATTTATATATATTTTTCTATTCACACACATTTGAAAATGTAACATAAAATATTAATCTGATAAATTTTGCCTCGTTTCTGTATGTGATGAAGTAAAAAATTTAAAATATAGAGCATAAAATAGAAATTAACCATGTGGCACCATGTGGCTCATGCTCAATACACCCCACAGTGCTGCAGGGAACCACAGCTCAAAGTGCAAAAGAACAACTTGATTTAATTGTTATGCAAATGCAGATGACTGGTGCTTCTTGTAATGCAAAAATACGTAGAGGTTGCCTTCACGGAATGTCTTCATCTGTGAGTATTAATATGGCTTTCTATCGCTGCAGCCATTATTGTGGAGAACTTCTCTCTGTTCTACTCCACCGAGGAGGACCAGCTGCTGAGCTATAATGACCTGAGGCACTTCCAAATCATCTGGAACATGGTGGATGACAAACGGGAGGTGAGAAATTAGCAGTAGGAGAGAGGATGAGGAGACTATAGAGAACAATATAGAACAATATAGAGAAGATAAAAGCTGTACAAGAGCTAATGAGAGGGACTGAAGGGAATGGAGTAGAGCATTCAGTAATAGGAATGACAGTAATTAGAACAGCGGGGGCTGGATTAAAAATGTAGACCCCCTCCTATTTATCCCTGCTATCACTCAGATGTAACCCTCCTCACTTCTTTGTACATTCAGATGCAGTTGTATTGCACAAAGCAAGTACATACACAGCAGCATATATAGCTGGAACCAACCAGTCAGGATCATCTTCCAGTCACGACTCCTATTTGTAATCTGGCATCAAACGTAAGACTTTTCTACTGCCACCAAACTCCCCTTTGTGGCTGTTAATGAGGAGTGCATCTGAATTATAATGGAAAGTCTTGCAAGCAAGCCATGGTTCAGCTCCAATGTTGTGTAAAAACTTACTTAAATGTATTGAAACATTCACACCTAAAATCAAAGTAACTTAGCTTTTATTCCTAATACCAGAGATGATTCTGTCTCTTATAAACCTTGAGCTGTGAATTGTCATATCACATTTAATCTCCCGTCATCTGCAGTCCAGCAAAGGTTTTACAGTTTTGAATTATGCAGTGGTAATTCATAGTATCATAGGCTCCTGTAGTCATGTCTGAAGCTTGGACTTGTGTGATTGTCTCTCCAGGGTGTAATCCCGACATCCAGGGCCAAGTTTCTGCTCCGTCTGCTCAGAGGCAGGCTGGAGGTGGACCTGGACAAAGACAAGTTGCTGTTTAAACACATGTGCTATGAGATGGAGCGACTGCACAGTGGAGGAGATGTGACTTTCCATGACGTGCTCAGGTGATCGAGGAGCACCACGTATAGTTCACGCCAGAAGCAGCTTGAATATTAACCCTCAAGTGCAAACCTCATGTCATTAGCAACCTGGGACGATTTAACACCCTATGTAAAGTATTCATGCTCAACAGTTTGACTCTAGGAAAGTGTGAGAATCTATGTTTCAAAACCATGAAAAGATCTGTTTTTCTAAAGTTTTATCCAAATATTTTCTGAGGGTTGCAGTAACATAAGCTCTGTATGACAACAATGTGCACGATAAAAGCACAATAAATGGCATTTCTGGTTTGAGTCCATAGCAGCATTGTTGTCTACAGTGGCTAAGCCCTCAGAACTGTGTCTCTTTGGCTTATTGTAACAGCAACAGAATGGCAACACTGCTGAGTTGCAGTTGTGTTTCAGAGAATCATCTTTAATAGTGGAAGGTTTAGATGATGCACTATGCACCTCATTTAATTTATTTATTTGACAGGAGCAATTCTCATTGGTTATCAGAAAAAATGACTGTAAATAAGCCAGAGTAACCACTACAGGCGGACTGACTTTGATACATTGTCCCTGGATATTTCTTAAAATAACCTTAGAAACTGGCATAAAAGTCATGAATCAGATCATTTAAAAGCAGAGTTGGAGTATGAAGCCATTCCCTATTGGAAAACAAATCATTTGTGCTCTTTAGAGTGTAGACTTAGTTAAATCACATCATACACTTTTTAAATACTTGAGCGTTTTTTACTTCTTGCTGCTTAGGTGCAAACTCATTAGTAATAATAATAATAATAATAAATGTTATTTATAAAGCGCTTTTCCAAAAACTCAAAGACGCTGTACATAGAATACAATAAGATAAAACAAAACTGTTAATTAAAATCAAGTGTGAGTAATGTGCTTTTGCTGTAAGCCCTGATAATCTTTAATTCTACTGAATCAGAATTCTCTACTAAATATGTCTGTTTCCTGTCTGTATGTCTTTATTTGTTGTGTGTGTGTGTGTGTGTGTGTGTGTGTGTGTGTGTGTGTGTGTGTGTGTGTGTATTCATGCAGCATGCTGTCATATCGCTCGGTGGACATTAGAAAGTCTCTCCAGCTGGAGGAGCTGTTGGCCAGGGAACAGCTGGAATACACCATTGAAGAAGAGGTTGCCAAACAGACCATACGCATGTGGCTCAAAAAGTGCCTCAAACGCATCCGGGCGGTTAGTCTCTCAACACAACACACGTGCACTTTGTTTGTCCTGTAGCATCCACACGTGTTTGTACTGCACGCCTGCTTGTACCGTGTGACGCTGACCACAAATGCCTGTCTGCACTCACAGAAGCAGCAGCAGTCGTGCAGCATCATTCATAGCCTGAGAGAGAGCCAGCAGCAGGAGCTGAGCCGCTTCCTCAACCCTCCCAGCATCGAGACCACGGTGCCAAGTGAAGACCACAATACTAACAACCCAGACAACCCCTCGCAGCCTGAGGTAGAGCCCCGCAACCGCAGCACCGCCGCGCACACACTCGCCTGCACTCACAGCTTGACATATAGCAAGCACATCATATGATCTGCAGGTGTGCGCTTGCACTGTTGAAACAAAGGATATGTGCTCTTTGTTTAGATGAGTGGTCTCCAGCAGCTACGGAGCCCCACGTTGTCAGACAGAGGAGGGTACAGGCAGGACTCCTCAGACCTGGGGAGACCACAGAGGAAGCTGGGACAGTGGCGGCTGCCTGCAGGTGTGTGTGCCGCCTCTGTATGTTGTCTGTGTACTGCAAGTGGCGCATTTCTTCCGAGAACATCATTAAAAGTGAAGAAACTGGAGCTTTTTCTCAACTTTGTCTCTGCCACAGAAAACCAGATGACATAGAAAAGTGATTCAGTCATCCAGTTGTTTCAAACAAAGTCTTACTTTCAGTAGCTGTGACGAAAGAACTAAAGGTGGAATTGGAAAAACAAGGACAAAAATTACAGGTAGATATCAAAAGTCTCAGGCTGTGAATTTCTCCTGTGTGTTTGTGTGTGTGTGTGTTGCTTAGGTCGCACAAGTGTCAAGTCCATTGTATGTAAGATGAACCCCGTCAACGATGAGGCTTCCTCAGGGTCGGAGGTGAAGAAGTGGTGGACCCGTCAGCTGACTGTGGAGAGCGACGAAAGTGGCGACGACCTCATTGACATTTAGAGATGAGCTGCGGCGCGTCCTGCAGTTTTTTCTAGATGAGCTGGGACGCTTGCTGGCTGTCTCAAGTTATTTCATTTCCTCTTGCTCTGGCCTAATGAAAACAGCTCTTCTCTGATCTTACTGTTAGGTTGCGTGCGAAGGCCAAAAATGAGACAGCCATTTTGGCATGCAGTTCTAATTTTATACCTCTGGGATGGGTATTACTTCTCCCACGTGTTCTTACTCAATATGATGGCTGAGTTTTTTCTATGCAGGCACATGTGGTGTTAAAGCAGATTAGCTGATGACTGAGGCCATGGTGTATTCAGAAAACAAACCAAGAAGCTGCTGCTGTCTGTGTTTTCTACTGTTTCATGTCAATATTTAAAACTCGCTAGCTACAATAATTTCTGATGTCTTTTCATGCTTTGTCTCTGTTCATCTGTTTCGCTCAGTGTTTAACATAATGTCTCGTGTGGTCTTCAATATTAATCATATAAATGTCAATTTTCTTCTTGTCACTTTATACATAAACCAGGCCTCTTGTTCTTGTTGGTAGAACGAGCAACTTTAAGAAAATTTCTAGATTTATGACTGTGAATGTAATTAAAATGGAATTTATCTGTATTTGTGCAGCATTAACATATAAATTATTTTGTAAATTATTATAAAACTTTATCAAAATTCAATTATTATAATAAAGGCCTAAACCACTTGGGTATTTATGAGCAAAAAATTGGTCAAATTGATTTATTTCTTTTACATTTTATTACAGACTTTTAGCAGGTGCTTTTATCCAAAGTGACAAACCTGAACCTCGATGAGAAGACATTCGCCAAATTTATGGATATGTACGACACATTAAAATATGAATCATAATAAAACATACTGCCCTCTGGACATCATGTATCTCCACTTTTGGTGATTCTGAAATTTTCTGGTAATTTTGTAGGTTGTTTTATGGTCTGAGAAACATCTGAAGCTATTTAAACTGTTCAAAATCCCACCACACAATCTGAAAAATACATTCTGGTGGAACTGAAAATGGGGCAGTTCTTGGGAAAAGTTATTTCGGAGATGCACCGCTTTCATAGCATAGACTGTATACATGTCATAATCTAATCTTTCATCACCTACTTTTGTGCATTAAATTAGTAATTTGTGGGACAGATTTACAAAATTTTACACTGCAGCATTCTGTAATATGCAAGTATTATGATTAATTCCCATTATAATACACTTTAAGCAATGAGGTTAGGACATTTTGATAAGATCTAGCATTAATTTCTTCAGAAAAGTCAACAGAGTTTGAGTAAAGAAGCTGATTCTGTCGCTGTCCTGCTGATTTCTTGTTTGTTATACTAAATGTGGTTCCTCTCAGCATGTCTTCCTTTTAACTGACAGAATCCAGATGCAGAACTGAACCACCAACTTGCAGAGTCCCTCGGTAGTTTTGGACCACGGCTCAGGTAGTAGAACAGATTGTGTACTATTTGCAGGGTTGGTGGTTTGACCCCCTTTACCTCCACGGCAGGTGAACCAAAGATTTCAAATTTAGACTCATCAGACCAAAGCACAGATTTGTGCACAGATATGTCTGCTCATTGATACAAATGTACAACAGTCACTGATGTCACACTGAGCATCGTCAGCATTAGTCTGATTGAGCATATCGGTTGACACATCACTTTTAACAGGAACTGTACAGTATGAGACTGCAAAGCATCTAAAATGTTGCATCTGCGTCCCTAAATATACTGATTTTCATGTTTAAATTTTGACTTCACAATAAAATGAAAGTCTCTGCCCCCTTACAGATCCCTCCCATGCTGGTTATTGAGTCATTGCTTATCCTGGAGCTCAGCACTCTCTCCATTTCACAGCAATGACCGATGATGACAGTCCTGTCATCTGCTATGAGCAGCTTGCTGTGGATCTGGATGAGCTCAGTTTCCAACCAGCCACTGGGGTCAGTGTGAGTCTGTCGCATCCGCAGAATGAAATGCAGCTGATCCAGTTGACAGGCGCTGTGAGTACAGTTCACACACACACACACACACACACACACACACACACACACACAGAGGTGTGTGTACAAGCCTCTCATTTCATTCCTTGTGCTCCTTGATTATGTATTTCTTTCTAGTTAATTCATCAGACAATCGCTCGAGGTCAGATTGGACCTAATTGACTAATGCGCTCACATTTATACTGCTGGCTGCAACTAAAGCATTTTTCCCTTAACAAGGGCCCTTGTTAGATGGAATTAGCCTATTAAAAGAGACAGGGTCTTCATTTGTCCATTCAAAAGCCTAGCTAGTTTCACAGCTGATGGAGTGTGTATGGGGCTGGCTGGATAATGAATATGAGGGAGAGTGTAGAGAATCAGCTGCCTGTGGGACGCCTACTTGCTCTATAGAAATCATGACTTACACATTCCAGCCTCTCGGTGACTGAGTGCTCTCCCCGACATATGGTCCTGTAGGGAAACAGTGTGACATCAGCCCTCTTGCCAATCAACTGTCTTTAATTTATCTTTTCTCACTCTTTCTTCTCTTCAACCACCGCCTCTTAAGCTCCACTTAGCTAAGAACCAGCTCATCAAAGGGCCTTTTTCTCTTTTTTTTCATCGTATTTTTGCCCTGCGTGGTAGAACACTTTTTTGTCTTTTAATTGCCTCTGCACCACACTGGCTCTTACAGGGCCTGTTGTTTTTACCCTCTCTATTGTAATTTGCCCACCTCTCCCTCGTGCATGTCCACTGCTTATTTAGGGCCTAATTGAGGCACTTTGGTAATTGAGGAGGAAGTTCTTAAGAGCAGAGGGAGTGGCAGAGCGTCTGCGACTCGAGATTACCTGTAATTAAAGTACATGATGGCTTTGATAGCTCGGTTCTCTCCCGTCGAGATGTCACATTCAAAACCCTGGCGGCGGCAACGGCATCACAGAGACCAGAAAATGCCTTCTCTGCCTATTCTGCAATGCAAGACCGTCACTCAGATACAAATACTGCACGAATAACAGACGGAGAAGAAATTATTAAATAAAAGCCACACACTTGGGCAGTTGTTGATGGCCCTCTATAGCTAATTAAAAAAGCGGATTCTGGAGGAGGAAGTGTTGGAGAGCTGATATCATTTAGAGCACACTTGTCACCCTCCTCCAGAAAGTCTGAATTTGTACCTCTGAGGCTTCACACAGAGACAATATGACCAATGTGATTATTAACCAGAAAGGAGGTGCTCTTCACTGTGTAAATGCTTGCAGTTTCAAACGATAAAGATGTGAGTGATTCGATTTACTCCAAACCTTTGATCTGATTCATTGCTGGCCAACAAGGAGCTGCAAGGATCCTTAATGTCCAATTCTGACTGCATCTGTTGTCCATCTAGTCTAGTGGCTTTTGCTTTAGTCCTGATGTGGGAAGTACCACAGAAATGCAAAATCTGGACAGATTTTCAATTACTGTGGAAAAGATTTCAAAGAAAAAGAGCGTAATTGTGCATCCACAGCTCCATTGAAAACTTACAACCCTTACAGACGCTGATGATCAGAGCAAAGAGAAGAGCAGTCCACACAACCGGTGGCATGAGCCTGAACAGTAGCGCTGATTGGAGTTTAATACAAGGTGAAGCAGGGGTAAAAGCTTCCTCTCACCGAGCTCCTCATGGCTATTGTCTTTTTTAGACATTAGTGAAAGTGTCTGCAGCCTTCAGCAATTAAAGGGACACAGACAGGGGTTAAGGCAGTTTGAGCCTCATAAGGGGAGACTGTCGTTCCTCAAGGCCAAAAAGATGCACCGGATAATCTGGCTTGTACATCTGAACAACTAGTCGTTTGTGCTTTGATCTAGATTTTGACTAAAGGTGCCAGATTAATGTTCTGTTTTCATGTTTTTCACTGCAGCAGGGTCCTCATATCCGATGCTCGTTGTGAAGCTTTCCCTCCTCTCCACACATTCTTAGCCTCATAAATAAAGGTGGTGGCAGTGCAAATTAGCCGCCTGTATCTCATGTCAACATCCACCCCAGGTCTAGGCCTGATCCCGTCCCCGTGTTTTGAAACAGATGGCTACTACTACAATAAAAAAAGTAGCAAATTATTTTAGCAGCAGGCGGCAAAAGCAATTAACAACTGGCATAATGTGTTGATTAAAATCCATTCCAGTCTCAATGAAGGAAAAAAAGAGCCTCAATTTTTCTATTTAGTGGGTTGGCGTCCATCCACAGCTCAAAATATGCTGACCTTGACCTGACTAAAGCTGTTGTTCACTTTGGACCAAATTATGATTTTTTGGCCTCATTCATTTCCCACTGAGGTGAGTTTGCAGTAAAAAGTCTATATTTTTGATTTTGTTAGTTACATGCAAAGATACGTGGACATTTTTTCCCCACATTCCAACTCATATTTGCAAGTTTTGGGTCGAGATGCATAGAGAAGCTGTTTTGTAAGTTCTAATATTCATATCAAAAGTTTTAACTGCCTCAGTTCAAACCCAAATTCAAGTTAAGTCTCGTCATCGCACTCAACATTCAAAGCTGTAATTTCACTTTTTCACTCTGTGCTTCATAATCTCCGCAACTGATGTGGGAGAATCTGTTTTCTGCCTAATTAGAACAAAAAAAACTTCTATTTTTCCCCCATAAAAGTTAAATCTAAAAGCCCATTTCATGCTTGATGTGTGTCGTTCAAATTTGCAGGCGAGACTCTGACACCGCGGCTCCTTTGTAAATATGATGAATGCAGGAAGTCATTTTCGGGGCCTTTACCTCATGTACTCCATCAGCAGCAGTCAGTTGCCACCCCACTGAACACCGAGCACCAAGTGAGAGGCTTTACTTTGTCTTTGAGCCAGAAAATCTCATTTTCACTAAACACCTAATCAGTCCCATTCATCTGGCTATGGTTCCCTCGTTCCCCAGTTCTACACCTGGCTTTGGCGTCTTTAATTACTGGGAGACAGGCTTTGTCTGATCTGGAGCCAAGATTAGAATATGAGTGGCAAATCAAACCAAGTCAATTACCCACCAATCAAAGTAGAAAGGCCTGTAATTGCAGAGCAACAATGAGAGCCTCCGCTTCAGTCCGAGCATTGAGAGTATTATTAGCAAGACGTAATGCCTGCCTGCAGGGGGTGCTATGCTCAAACTATTAAATCTCATTGCAATCTTACAGATCACTGGGAAAGCGTTTTTTCAGTGTGACCATAGCCGTTAGTGAGACTTTACCTTATAATTTAATGTTTTTAACTCTGTTATTATGTTAAATTGGGCATATGGCCTTTGCATGCAAGGGAGCAGAAAATGGATGTGACATTATGAAGAGGCAGAGCTTCTATACGACAACGTGAAAAGTAGTCTCAAAAATAGAATAAAGTACTGTTGTGGTGGACAACAGAATAATTGGAAAGATTTCAAATCACAATATTCAGTCACAAGATGTCGTAAAAGAAAGATATGGGTGATTTTTACATTCCTTCATAAAAATCAATATCTTGTCCCGTGTCAAAGCATTCTGGGATTTTATATCAGGCTTCAAAGCATAAAAAACAAATAGCAGTTCAGCATCACAGGCTAGAGCAGGTCAAGCTGAAGAGGTCTTTTTTCTCTCTCTGCGCTGGAACATTGTGTATTCACACAAAAGAACAACGTGCTTCCTCCTCACCCCAATAAGAATCCGTACGTATCTTCTTACTCTGTTGAGATCAAGGGACTGGCTGTAATTTGTGTCCGTTCCCACCTGCCCACATTTCCTTTCCCTTCCTTCTGGAAATTGTGAATGTTTTTAATGTATGTATTTGTTGACTGCCCCCCTCCTCCCACCACATCCAACCCAGTCATTTCAAGCCGCAGACCCAGAGATGTATTAAAGCCCAGACAGAGAAATGAAGCTGCTGCCGGCTGACAGAAACCCCCACCGGCTGCAGAATGGGATGGTTGTGGACAACTCAGGTTCAAACTGACAACTTCAATTTTGCCTCCGCTTTGTTTTTCTCTTTTACTTCCTCATTGTTTGGCTGCATTTGAAGATTGCCAGTCACCAAATCAAAAGAGAACACTGTTGTCATAGACTTTGTTTTCCAAATGTAACCTTTTGCTGCTCTGCAAGTCACACTCAATTTTTTTCAGGATCCAAAAAATCCCAACTCATGTGTGGGACGCGCACAGACTGGAGGATGCATGTTCAAAAGCAAACAAACAAAATCAAACGACATCAAACGGTATCAAAGCGAAAATCAGTGTCCTTCATAGATTGTGTGATGTTACAGATTATTTTCTGCTTGGCTTGGCACAGCTCTGATTTTTTAAGACAGTGTAGATCCGATTTGAAAATAAGATTTTGATATTTGGCATGACAACTTCACAGCAATTAATTTCACACGGGACAGCGCTCGCCGGAAAGTGAGAGCACCTAAATGGCTGGTAGCAAGATTAGTGGGATAAACATTCATTTCACTTACTTTAATTATTCAGGCAAACCTAATTATGCCGGTTTATTTGAATGCCAGCTGAAGCCGTCAACATGCTCTGATGTTGACGTGAACATTCTGTCCTTGGTAGTGGAAACAGTTAAAACAGGCGAGTCAGTGAGCGTACAGTCAAATGGTTTGTTAAGCTCCACACAATCCTTGAGGATGAAGTTACAGGAATCTTCACACTGCCAGAAATGGGCCTCTACAGTCTCTACACAACTCATTATTACTGATGTGAGTCCACAAAACAAACAAAAAAACCTAACAAAATGGTAGGAATTACCAGAAGGTTGTGTAAGTTTGCTGACTTGACTGTATATGAATGACTGGACTTACCATAAAACAGTGCAGGAGTAATGGAGGCCAAGGGATTCAGACTCACTGGAGCGCAGACACAGACTTGTGTTGAACTGGTCTCTGGGTGGGAGATGGTGAAGCATCTTGGAGTTGAAACTGGCTTCATTTTTCCTTTTTCACTTTTTTGCTGTTGAGGAATGATTAAGGAGGAGGAAATTCTCCTCCACCAATGTAGGATTTGGCTAAAATGAGGTCAAATTTGAATTGGAATGTGCAAGAATTTACTCACTTTACGATGCAGCCTAAATAATCACTGGTGTGGTCATTTTGTTAGAACTCAGCATGTATTCATTGGAGATAAGCTGTGTGTAATAAGTGACATTTCTGACCTCACAATGAAACACTCAGATGACCAAAAGGAAAAAAACAAGAGAAATATGGGCAGGAATGTAGAGAGATGTGTCCTTCAGTGGTGACATTTATTCATTTACTGTATATGCTAAATTACTACAGGCTTAAACGTTACATCAAATGCCAAAGACCATCAACAGTCATTTTTTTTTTCTCTTTATTATGTTTTGCAACTTTCAATCACAGAGAAATGATTAAGCATCCAAAATTTCTCTCAAAAGGAATTGCTGTAAATACATACCTGGAATTCTAAATTTAAAAGAGAAATGAATGGATTTTGCAAGAATTTAAACCCTTTAAGATGTAACTTAATCACTGGTGGGGTCATTTTGTTAGACTTATATTCATTTAGATAATCTGTGTGTAATGAGTGCTTCTTCTGCCATTTCTGACCTCACAAGAAACATTCAGATACCAAAAAGATGAAGATGAAACAGAAATACACAGAGATATAGAAAGATGTGTTCCCCATTCTTTCTATAGCGACATTTATTGTTTTGCCATGTTTATAGGCTTAACAGGAATCAGTTTTTATTGTCATTATACTGTATAATATGTAATGGAGCTGCACAGGACTTCTCTCCTTATATAGAAATAACATACTGGGCACATTTATATAGAAAATAAGGAAAATGTATACAAAGTGTGTGAAATATGTACAGAAATATAAAAATACAGATAAGCAGTGCTAACATTGCATCAACTGCCAGAGAGCATTGTCAGTTCTAGTGAAAAATGTCTGTTTTTAAAACTTTGACTCACAGAGGAATGATTAAGCAGGCACAGATTCTCTGATGTCAAATTAAAAAAAGAGGTTTCTGCAAAGCTAGACCTAAAATGAAGTCAAATTTAAAACACAAAATCATGTATTGTGCAAGAATTTACTCCCTTTATGATGCAACTTAAATAATCACTGGTGTGCTCATTTTATTAGTGATCAACATATATTTAATCAAATGTTCCATCAGCCTCTGTCTAATGAGTGTTTGTGCTGCCATTTCTGAGTTCACAATGAAAAACTCCAAAAAGATGACCAAAAACATGAAGACAAGAGAGATGTGTGTTCTAATTCTCTCCATGGTGACATTTATTCATTAATTGTATCTGCAGAGTTACTATAGGCTTAAATAGTACCTTAAATGCCAAATAGCATCATCGGTTATATTCAGACTTAGTATAAGGATGAAAAAGGACATAAAGAAAATCAAGAATGGTGCAAAATAAGACATATTCCATAATGATTCCTGAATGTCTTCTGGTATTTTTTTGGAATTATCAGTACTTGTTAACCAAAAGGCCCCAGATTGAAGACATTCATAGGGTCTAGTTAAATGAATGCTGCTCTTGGCTGCAGGGGGGTAATCAGCAGTAAACATATTCCAGTGGTTATGGTGGTGATGCCGGTGTCACGTGAAAAAAGTGGGTCAAATCTCACTTGTATCGAAAAGGTAAAAATGTTTCTTTGGTTTTAAATGTCGTTTCACAGCAGAAAAACATCACAGCCCTCCAGAAAATCTCCCAACACAAGTCCCCTTTTATTGCTATTATTTTTAAACTACATAGAAAATAATCACATATGGAGTTAATTCGCTATCGGCCAACATTTTCCACACAGTCTTGCGTACAATACGGAATGCTTTTCATTGTTTTCCAGTGCGACTGTGCCGCCTTTGAATAAAACATGATTGCTAGAGTAATGTGTGAAGGCGCTCGCAGTACTGAGGGATTCATTAGGAGGAGTTTGAGGACAGTCCAGCAGAGGAAGTAAATGCCAGCGTCTGAAAAATGTCTTTCTCACACAGAGTGATCCAGCCACAGGACGAGCATCATCATCACAACAAATAAACAGAAAAGTCTGTGAAGTTTCAACAATGTTCAAAATCACTTAAAAACACACACGCAAATATGAACTGGCATTTTAAAAAATAATTCCTCAGATCACAGAAACAGGAGGAAACATAGAGAACGACATCAGCAATATGCCAAATACCATTTCTAATATGCCCTATTTTAGAATTGGTAATTATAATTTCTTCTTGTAAGAAGTCGCATTAAAAGTACATTTTATTATTCAGGCATAATTAAAGTGTACCTTTATCTACATTAAGTGGAAGTTTGGTGGTTTCAGTTTAAAGATCAGCTTCCCACTGCAAAGTAAGATTCTACATTAGCACATTTTTCTGTAAAACTCAAAGGTGAAGGCGATTTTCTTGCACCACATAGGTGCAAAAGTCATGTTAAATCAGTACTTCTGTGGTGTTTCTTGCATATGTTGCAAAGCCCCGTTCAAATAGTCCCACATAAAACTAATATCTTTCTGGGAGTTAAACTCAACAATATACATAAAGATCTTCAAAGTTCCTCTGATCCTTAACTTTGTTGCTTATTTGTTCATAAATAATTCATGTTGTATGGAAAACATTGTACTACAAATACCACTAAAGTTTGAAAGAATCTTTAGCAGACGTTGTTTGGGTGGGTTTTACTTTATTCCTTTTGGACTTAACCTAAAAACATCCAGGGGGAACGAGGTAGTGCATACTTTTTATAGGCACTATGTGACTGTTGTTCTTTTATGCTCATTGTAATGTCTCTGATGTATTCCCACTGCAGAACCGTTACTGTTATTGATGATGACTTCAAATATAATCTCAGAATAAAGATGTACTTTAAAACACAACCGCCGGTAGAACAATGAACAGCGTGCAACAAGGACCTAAGAGGCGAACATTTTAGTCATTTGAGGATAACCACATATGTTGTACAATGCTGTTTATTGCAAGCTATTACTGGTAGTCATGCAGTATGATTCTCTTATATTGTATTTATGTAGAGTGCATTTGGCTCTTGAATATTGATTGATGTTATAAATGCAGTTCTGGAACAATCTGTTTCATCAGTTTGAATATTGATGCAAAGACATGAATCAGAAGGGTATATCCATCCTTTGCAAATAATCCTGGATGTACGTTTTCTTCTTTTCTTGCCCTACAATACCAGGAGGAATCATATCTTCACAGCATGACCTCTTTTTGACTATCTCAAGTCAACATCTATCACTCTGCATGGGCTAAAGTTGCTACAGTAACTGTGCTCCTGATCCTCAAGTCCTCATTGATCCATTTTTTCCCCCTAAATTTAAGATTTCAGCCTGTTCAGTCAACTAAATTGGCAGATCACTCAGGAAACGTGGGCAAAAAGCTGCTACAGAAGACAAAAGGAGGGATTCACATTGACACTTCCCACTAAAAGTTGTGTTAGAATGAATGATGTGCTTTGTGGAAGATGGAAAAAAACAGAATCACTGTTGAAAAGTCTCCTTTCGTGTAATAGGCAGCTACTTGATGATCCTAACAAAGATTGCTCCCTTGTACAGTAATAGACTTCGGCAGGCAAAGCAACTCTCAGCTGAGCACTAATGACTCATAAAGCCTCGCTGCCACCTCAACTTGACAAATGGCAAATGTCAGCGGCATATTCTCCTGGTAGGCATAATTTTATTAAGTGCAAATATCACTGTGCTCCTTAGGAGACACTCAAAGGTTAGACCAACAGCTGTAGCGGTTTCATGTGTATTAGCTGGGATTTTGCAGCGAGTCAGGCTCCCCTGAGTTGATGGACACAAGCAGTCAAGCATGAGGACGGACGCTCTAACTAAATGCAATAAGGAGAAGCTCGGGCTAAGATCATGTTTATTTAAAAGCCTGAGACAGTAACCTAATGGAGGACAGTAAGGTAAAGGGTTTCAGGGGGTGGGAGTGGAAGGAGAAAATAAGAGACTGGTGGTATATAGAGGGCCAGATCATTTTTCCCATTTATTGGCTGTGGTAATTTGTTGACTCACTCATCCATGCAGAGTCTTTATGTTTAATGCAGGCCTCCAGAGGGAGAGGAGGGGAGCTGAGGGGGGGGGTTGGGGAGGAAATGGAAAGACAGGCAATAGGGGGTTACGGGGTACCCTGAGAGATTAGCCTCCACCCCTCAGTGTGAGAGACGGAGGCGGATGAATATCAACCCTTAAAGAGGGCCTCAGATGCTAATCTGGGCTTCATATTGGCACGACTCCTCTCCATATACCTGCCAAGTAATCGATGCAAACGCTCTGAAAACTGATGTCCAGATTTCTTGGCAAAGGCTGGTCTGACCTTTGAAGTTAAAGAATAAACTAACAATATTAATGACAAATACAAGGTGTCCCAAAAAAAGAAATGCCTGTATCCGAGTGACTACATGGTCAGGAGAAATGATGCTTAATGGGATTTATTTTGGACATGAACATTTCTGGGGGGTGGTAATTTTATAATGTTTCAAAGGTATTACAGATGTTGGATGTGTGCGCCGCTTGTGACGAGGCACACATCAAGTAGGTGGTGGAGTTTCTGCCACACTCGCTGCAGCATGTGGCGTGCAACATTCTGCAGAGCGTCAGTGATTCTGTTCTTGAGTTCCTCTACACATGTGGGAAGTGGTGGGATATTGGCCAGTCCTTTCACGTAAGCCCTCAGAAAGAAATCTCACAGTGTTTGGTCGGGTGAGCGTGGGGGCCATTTCAATGGCACGTTGTCTCCGTCATTAGCACAACCAATCCATCTTTCTGGCAGATTCTCGTTAAGATAGACAATTCGGTGATGAAATTATGTCAACTTTTTTCTGTACAATATCAAAGAAAGGAGGATTCTGTTAAAACAGCACAAGATTTAGTTTTCTACGAAAATGCACTTCACTGGTATTAATTAACTCAACAGGCCGAATCTCCTCAACTTCCACTTCAATGTCATCCAGCTGTCAGATGTATGTCTGGTCTTTGACATGTGCTGTGGTCTGACACCCATCATCCTAACCCAGCTGTTACCGGCACGCCTGCCCTGACCTGGCCCTCGAAAGGGTCGCACCCATGTGGGCAAACATCGGTGGCCCACTGCTGGCAATGGCTCCCCGTGAGTCCCATTTACGGAAAGGGTTACCACTGTCCATTCTGTTTAGAGGAATTTCAATATCAACCTGCCCTTAACGACTACTGACCAAAAGCCAAGCCCTCAAAATATCATATTTTGAGGGTAGAGTCACACTGTGAAGTTTCATGGTAGATAAATGTTAAAAAATAAGTTAGTTTCTGGAAACTGTGTGGCAGATGTTGAAGTCTGACTGCAGAAGTTGGAAGAAAAAAGTAGCACAACTTAGCAGGAGGTTTGCGTGTGATAGCTGGACATGGCTGCTGCTAACAACAACAAAGTCAATTTGCTGCATTTGTGTTTAGAACTTGTCTCCTTTCTGTGCTTTGTTTTCTTTTTGTAACTTTGTTGTCTTCCTTTTATAGAATTTTCTCTCCTTTTTGTTAATTTTATGTCTCTTTTTTGTGCTTTTTGTTTCTATTTGTAATTTTGTGTTTCATTTTGTCATTTTTGTGTATTTTTTCATATTTTTTGTCTCCTTTTTGTGCTTTTTTGTAATTGTGCATCTCCTATTAATATATTTTTTGTTGTTGTCATTTTAGTCATTTTCTGTCCCATTTTAATCATTTTTGTGTCATTTTGTGTTGTATTTTGGTTGTTTTTGTGTAATTTTAGTTATTTTGTGTCCTAGTTTGATCATATTTGTGTCTCATTTTGGTCCTTTAGTCTCATTTTGGCAATTTGTTCCTCTTTTACATGCTTTTTGTTTGTATTTGTCGTTTTTCATCTCATTTGAATAATATTTTTGTCACTTTGTGTCGTATTTTGGTTGTGTTTGTGTAATTTTGCACAAGGAGTGTAAAATTACACAAAACAGAAGTCAATTTGCTGCATTTGTGTTTAGAACTTGTCAGAAGAAACATCAAGATTAGCCTGACAATGGAATGAAATGCAACAGCTTTGTTTAAGATGTATGTCTGCATATATAAGGTTGCAACTGTGGGATATTTGGCTAAAAGCTGAAAATGAAATACAGCACACAATGGAACAAAGAGAGACTGAATATGCTGCAAACACTACACCTGTCATAATATGCATGACCTTTTGAATGATTCCTGGTTATTTTTCCTGTTTTATTATGTAGCAGAATTGAAATAAACACTAAGCAGAGTTATATTTTCTCTCTTTCCTCAGGCTATTCTCTTTATTCTCTTATTTCTTTCTCATTTTTAGACCTTGTTGCATAAATAACATTGCAAGAAGTTCCTTTACGTCCTAATGTTGTAACAGTCTGAAGGCTGCAACACTGCAAACAGCAAAACAATAGCTCAAGCTACAAGAACTTCTCACAGGACAGGAGCCAGAATTAAAAGTAAGCTCCTAAAATGCAAAAAATCAAGTTTCAAAACAAGTTTCTGGTAAAGCTCCTGTTGTGGAAAAACACCAACCTTTACAATGTAGAGGGCATATGGTCTCCGTAAAAGATCACACTACAGAACATAAGGTACAAATAACGCCTCTGTTTGATTCATATTTGTACTTCTACCGTGCTGCAACAGAATTCAATTCATCATTGATGGGCCTTTAATGCTTTCTCAAGCTGCAGGATCTGTTTCCTGTCAAATTCTCAATGAAAGCTGAATGTCACTGATTTAACTTTTTTTTCCCCGAGCCTCACATCATATTAAATTTAGAACAAAGATGAGATCAACATTTAACTCTCCTTGATTGACTTTCATCTATTTTCGGCCTCTTTAATGATCCATCACTGCTCAGTATGTACGTCAGAGATTAGACGTTGCTCCGATACGGCATCTCTTGGGTAAAGAATGACATAAATAAAGGCCTGGAGCTACCTCCAGCTATAGAAACCGATGCTCGTAAAGGAATCAGCAGGTTGTTCCATACACCCTGCTGCCTAAAATAGCACGTCTCTGGAGCACGATGTACATGATGTGCAAAACATCTGCGGCCCTGTATGAACCGTCCCCTGTGTTCGGTGGATTCTGCCTCTGGAGCACGAGCGTGCACGCTCACACATCAAGGCTGAGATGTGTTTCCATTACCCAGCTGGTGTGTGTTGGAGCTCCTTAGGGTGTGTTTTCCGTCCACTGTATTTGTGTGTGCGTGCAGGCATGTGTATGTATGTGCAGCCATGTGTGTGTGTCTGTGTGCAGGTCCCCAGCCACTTCCCAGTATCACTCCTCAGCACTCTCTCTCCACCAGCGCTGTCATAAGATAATGTGACAGGGTGTCAATCACGCCGGGGCCTGGGGTACCATGGCGACAAGAGGGTTTTTGGCAGAACACTTTTGTGAGCAACACCAGGAAAGGGGCAACAGCAGGGACTGCAGTACAGAACAAATCAACCTAACCACTGCCAGATCTCACACAGCCCTCGTTTTTTTCCCCCTACAATCCCCCTCTGGCCACTCAATTCATCCAACCATTCTCCTGGACTAAATCCTGACCCCTGTAAGAAAGAACCTGGTGGGAGTCACATGCAGACAAAATGTTCCGCCGTGCCCCGAGAGAGCCATTCCTGGCATCAAGCGGATGATCTGATCCATCCCGTCTCCATGCCCAGGGGCCTTGGCTGTACAGTAGGCTGGCTGGGTGCTGCCACTCTTCCACTCGGTGCCCTGATGTGTTGTGATGGCTCCGTCACTCTGAGGCAGGGCTGCAGACACCTGTGGAGGCGCTGGGTAAAGTTGATGGAATTGGACAGGATTTAATCTCTGTCTGTGTCTGTAGAGGAGTGTTGATGACTACAGGTGTTGAAGATTCGTGGCAGTTGTTGAATACATTAAGAGTTTACACTACATTTTATAGTTCTGAAAGTCCTATAAATTCTCTGTGACATTAGCAGGATTAAAAGTTTTTGATACTGCTACATTATGAACAGGGCCGTGCAGAGGCCTTTGGAGGGGCAGGTGCTCAAAGTTAAAAGGGGGCACATGGAGCATGAATTTGAAACACCGTATAGAAACATACCTTACAATATAGCTGACTGAACTGTAGCAACCCATATTCATGAACCGTGTAACATGGGAATAGTGGTGCAATGGTTAAGTCTCTGGACTGCTGATCAGAAGGTCAGTGGTTCAAACCCTGATGTGGCCACTGTTGGACCCTTGAGTGACACTGACAACTTGTTATCATTATTTTGAAGTTGTATTTAGATCACCATTAGACACTGGACTGTTTAACTGTGTCTGCTTTTCCTGGAGTCCTTGCTTTTAAATTTCAGACCTTTTCAAGACATGTACTGTAGAGCCACAGATTTGCTCCATGGTGCTGATTCATAATCTGCCCTTTATTGTTTGTAGTGCTAATAATAAAGTAGAAAAAACCCTAAATGATGAAGAAATCATGTATTTGAATGTTTTTGTGCTTTTATACAGTTTGACTAAACACTTTGCACAAGAAAGCAAGGTTATAAAAGTTATATATTTTATATTTATGCATATTATATTCAATTTGTCCAAATAAACAAATGTTATAAACAAGTATTGATGTCTTTAAATGAGAGGTTGAGAAAATCACAATTCAAATTCTTCTAATTATTATTGTATTTATACTGCAGTAGTCCAAAATTATGTGAAAATGCATGTACATAGTTTTAGTGAAATAACATAACCTCTGTCTCATTGCCTCTAGAAACACAGGAAACACACTGCAACTCACTGACAGTAAAATAATACATCTCTCTGATGCACTTTGCCCATGACAACAGAAACATCCAGAAACAAAAAGAAGCCTGGCAGACTTTATCCTCTCAGCACGCTGTGTGGTTAACTAGCGGCTAGAACTGATGACAGGTGTGTGTGCAGAGTCAGACACAGGATGCTGACTTCACTTCATCAGTCATCTAGAAAACACTGCTGCAGAACCTCCTCACCATCAGGACCATCAGTTGTTGAAGTCCTCCCTCAGGTCTCTGGTTTCTAGACTAGCGGCGCTGAGCTGCAGGGCATCTGGGCACGTCAGGGCAGTGAGGGACGTCTACGTAGATCATGTGACCAACCGATGGTAGATCTGAATTATTATTATTATTATTTTTGTTTAATTTATTTATTATTTTGGGTCTCAAATACTTTTACACACACACACACACACACACACACACACACACTTACAAATAAAAAATAAAATTGAATAAAATTAAATAATTTTTTAAAAAAAACAACTTTGACAAAAGGGCACTTTGGGCATCAAGGAGTAAAAGGGGCAGGTGCTTCAGCCCCCTCCGCTTTTCTTGTAGTTTAGTTTGTGGTCCAAAATGTGACCAAAACGTCATAGTTTAGTATGTGGTCCAAAATGTGGAAAAAAACGTCGTAGTTTAGTATGTCGTCCAAAATGTCACAAAAATGTCATAGTTTAATATTTTTTTAAAAAGTCATAGTTTAGTATGTCGTCCAACAAGTGGAAAAAGTTGCTCAGGTAGCTCACCTGGTTGAGAGGGTGACTCAAAGGGGACTGCACCAGAGACAACGGTTTCATTCCAGATCATGGACCTTTACTGCAGGTCTTCCCTGTCTTCCTCTTTACTTATCTATTGAAAAAAAAACAACAAAAGGGCGTGAAAAATAACTTATAAAAAAGATGATAGGATGTTGTCCTAAATGTGGAAAAAAAATCATAGTTTCGAATTTTGTCCGAAATGTCATTAAAACATCATAGTTTAGTATGTTGTCCAAAATATGACAAAAATGTCATAGTTTAGTATGTCGTCCAAAATATGACAACAACGTCATAGTTTAGTATGTCGTCCAAAATGTGAATAAAATTTCATAGTTTAGTATGTCCTCCAAAATATCACAAAAACGTCATAGTTTAGTATGTCGTCCAAAATGTGACCAAAACGTCATAGTTTAGTATGTCATCCAAAATATCACAAAAAGGTCATATTATAGTATTTTGTCCAAAATATCACTAAAACGTCATAGTTTAGTGTGTTGATCAAAATGTCACTAAAATGTCATAGTTCAGTATGTCATCCAAAATATGACAAAAACATTATAGTTTAGTATTTTGTCCAAAATATTAAAAGAAAAAAAAGTCATAGTTTAGTATGTCGTCCAAAAGATCACTAAAACGTCATACTTTATGTCGTACAAAATGTGACAAAAATGTCATAGTTCAGTATGTCGTCCACAATATCACAAAAACGTTATAGTTTTGTATGTCATCGAAAATATCACAAAAACGTCATAGTTCAGTATGTCGTCCAAAATATCACAAAAATGTATGTGGTCCAAAATGTGACAAAAATGTCATAGTTTAGTATGTGGTCCAAAATGTTACCAAAAAGTCATAGTTTAGTATGTCGTGCAAAATGCCATTGTAGCCAGGTGTAAAAAACACACACAGTTATTTGAGTAAAATCACAGAAGAGAGACTGTTTATTTTCTTTAGCTTTATTTGTTTTGCATCGGTAAAGTGTTAGATGTCCTGTTGCATTTGAATGCGCCGCTCAGCTCACGTGATCCCACGTGGGGTACCTAGCTCTCAGCAGCCAATCACAGGCTACGCAGGCGCGCTGCTCTTCCGGTCCCTTCTGATCTCAGCCAGAGATGCGAGGGCAGCTAGATGCTAAGAGGAAGAGAAAACCAGGAGAAAACCTCGGAGTTTACCTGTGAAAAGGAAAAAAACAGTTGGAGCACTTACCCACTGGAGGTCCGGAGCCAAGTGACTGAACCAAGGAGAGAGTTACGTCGGTAAGACGAGTCAACTATCCGGCGGAGAAAAAAAAACTTGTTGACGCTTACCGTCATCGTCTATGCTAATGCTAGCTCTGTGCCTGACAGGCTAACCACTTGGCTTTCACCCAGAGAGCCGCGGCAAGGTCCGACATCGGCGTGCCCGCCTTCATACAGAGAGCAACGGTAAGAAATGTGCCTTTTTAGCTGCTCTGGTGCTATTTTCCTCTTGTTTTCGCGGGTGTTGAAAGAAGGCAGCGGTGATATTACGGTTATGAGAGTGAACTGAAGTGAATAATGGTGCAATACTGGACATATGCACATTGTGTTTATTATTTTATGCTGATGTGTATGTAATTAAAGGGGAAGTGTTTTATTTTCCTAATGCCAATTTAAAGGGAAAAGAGAGTAATTTGGTATGTTGTGATGAATGTAAAACAATGTGTTATTTTGTACTATATGATGTATTGAAAACATTTATGTTATTTCAGCTGAGTTTAGAGTAACTAGAGGGTAATTTTTGGTGCAGTTCTCTCACATGAATAGGCCTATAGTGTAAGAGTAATTTAAACACACTTCTTTAATACCTCTGTGTCTAACTCAAGATGTGTACTGTTATGTTTTTTGCACATGGTTCTGATATGGTTATGATTAATGATATTTTGAATGTTAATGGTTACTTACCATAAGTATTATTGAAACACTGTTCATATGAACAGGTAAATGTGTGCGCACTTTCATGTTTAGTCCTCATAAATGATACTCTTAAGACTGAACGTTGTAAAACTGAGACAGAGATTTAAGATTTGAATAGAAATGAAGATTCATGTCAGAATTAGATGTAATGGTGTGCATCATTTGACATTTGATATCCCTGATGATGCATCTGAGAAAAGACGGTGTTGAATGTAAATTGTGTGACCTGTCTACAGGTGAGGTTTTTTTGGAGGACTGAAGAGTCTGAGGTTCAGGACAAACTTCCTGCTGTAACAGATGGCGAGCCAACCACCCTGAAGAAAGATCAGCACCGAGAAGATATCCACGTACCCACTCATTCACACACACATTATACATTTACATTTCACTACAAAGACCTTTGGAATCAGGTGAACTTGCAATAATCCTACAACAGGAAAACCTGCAACAACTCCTATTTTACTTAAGGGCCCCAACGGACATTTTTTTGTTTCAAGTGTGCACACTGGGTTTTTCTTATTGTCTTACAGTTTGGGTTATTATTTTGTATTCTGTACAAATCAGACAACTTGTTTTATCCACTGTTAAAAATTATACGAGTGGCTACTCAACTATTACCCCTGCGATTGCCTCATTATTGTTGCTCAGTACAGTGGCTCCTCCCGAATTTAGTGTCTTCTGATTCTGGTCCAGGTATTATAAATAGTCCAAGTAATTATTACACTGTAATTCACTTTTATATCCCTAAAGTAGGTTACACCATAAAAATGTAATAGTTCAGTATGTGGTCCAAAATGTGGAAAAAAAGGTGATAGTTTAGTATGTCGTCCAAAATGTGACAAAAATGTCATAGTTTAGTATGTCATCCAAATTGTGACAAAAACGTCATAGTTTAGTATGTCGTCCAAATTGTGACAAAAACGTCATAGTATGTCGTCCAAATTGTGACAAAAACGTCATAGTTTAGTATGTGGTCCAAAATGTGACAAAAATGTCATAGTTTAGTATGTCGTCCAAGTTGTGACAAAAATGTCATAAAATGTGACAAAAATGTCATAGTTTAGTATGTCGTCCAAAATGTGACAAAAATGTCATAGTTTAGTATGTCGTCCAAATTGTGACAAAAACGTCATAGTTTAGTATGTCGTCCAAATTATGACAAAAACGTCATAGTTTAGTATGTCGTCCAAGTTGTGACAAAAACGTCATAGTTTAGTATGTGGTCCAAAATGTGACAAAAATGTCATAGTTTAGTATGTGGTCCAAAATGTGACAAAAATGTCATAGTTTAGTATGTCATCCAAAATGTGACAAAAATGTCATAGTTTACTCTGACTTCCTCCAACAATACAAAGACGCCCTGAAATCTGCACGGTCCACTTTTTACTCTGACCTGATCAATACCAGCTCCAACAACCCCAGGTCCCTCTTCTCAACTGTCAATAAACTCCTTGCCCCCCCCCGGATACCGTCTCAAACTCGCTCACCACTGACAAGTGCGACCTATTCCTCTCTTTTTTCCATAACAAAATCATCTCCATCCACAGCAGCCTTGTCACCTCTCCCACTTCACTTGATCTCCCCTCTCCTCCACCAAACCCTCTGAACTTTCCCCCCCTGGCCCACTTCTCGCCCGTCTCCCCCCTGGACCTGCCCAAATTCATCACTGGAAAACTCCACATCCTGCCTGGACCCCATCCCCACTGCCCTCCTCAAAAACTGCCCTCCCTGTTATCTCCCCCCTCATCTCTAACATCATCAACACTTCCCTCAGTACTGGCTGTGTCCCCTCACCCCTCAAGCTCGCCTCTGTCTCCCCCATCCTCAAAAAACCTGGTTTGGATCCAACCTCCCCTCACAACTTCCGGCCCATCTCCAACCTCCCCTTCATATCCAAAACATTAGAACGTGTCGTCGCTGCCCAGTTGAAAACTCATCTCACCTCCAACAACCTGTATGAAACCTTTCAATCCGGATTCCGCTCTCATCACAGCACTGAAACTGCTCTCCTCAAGGTCACCAACGATCTCCTCCTCTCCTCAGACTCTGGACAAGTCACCATCCTCATTCTTCTCAAGTCACCATCCTCATTCTTCTCGACCTCTCTGCAGCATTTGACACAATCACTCCATCCTCCTGTCCCGCCTTCAGTCCTCCATTAACATCACCGCCACCGCCCTCACCTGGTTCACATCATATGTCACTAATCGACAACAATTCATCAAGGTCAACAACTGCACATCCCCCACCGCCCCCCTGTCCCATGGTGTCCCTCAAGGATCAGTCCTTGGTCCCCTCCTCTTTATCCTGTACCTCCTCCCCCTCGGCAACATCATCCGCCGCCACAACTTACACTTCCATTGCTACGCCGACGATATCCAACTCTACATCTCCACCAACACCACCACCACCCTCCCCTCTCTCTCCAGCTGCTTGGCCGACATTAAATCCTGGATGAGGAAAAATTTTCTCCTGTTAAACTGTGACAAGACTGATCTCATCTTTATTGGACCTAAATCACTCACACCATTTCCCCACTCCCGCATTACCATTGATAACACCACCCTATCTCCTTCCGCTCACATCCGCAACCTCGGTGTGATATTTGACAGCAACCTCACTTTTGAACCCCACATTAATCAGATCACCAAAACTGCCTATTTCCATCTCCGCAACATCGCCCGTCTCCGCCCCTTCCTCTCCTTCTCAGCCGCTGAAACCCTCATTCATGCCTTCGTCACTTCCCGCCTTGACTACTGCAATAGCATTCTCTTCAGCTCCACCTCCAAAGTTCTCAATAAACTTCAACACATTCAAAACTCTGCTGCCCGACTCCTCACCCGAACCTGTTCTCATGACCATATCACCCCCGTCCTGCAGAAGCTCCATTGGCTCCCCATTTCACACCGCATCCAGTACAAACTGCTTCTCCTCACCTTCAAGTCCATCCATAATCTTGCCCCCTCTTACCTTACCGATTTGCTCCTCCCCTACACCCCCCCCAGGAATCTCCGTTCATCCCACGCAAACTTCCTTTCCATCCCGCACAGGACCAGCCGGCGACATTGGGGGGACAGAGCCTTCGCCATTGCCGCCCCCACACTCTGGAACTCACTCCCCCATGCCCTCCGTGACTGCACCAACCTCACCACATTTAAATCCCTTTTAAAGACTCACCTTTTTAGATCTGCTTTCCTTAAGTGATTCTGGATTTTATCTTGAACTTGTTTTACTATTTATTGATTTTAATTAACTGTTTTGTTTTATCTTATTGTATTTTATGTACAGCGTCTTTGAGTTATTGGAAAAAGCGCTTTATAAATAAAATGTATTATTTTATTATTATTATAGTTTAGTATGTGGTCCAAAATGTGACAAAAATGTCATAGTTTAGTATGTTGTCCAAAATGTGACAAAAACGTCATAGTTTAGTATGTCGTCCAAAATATGATAAAAAAGTCATTGTTTAGTATGTCGTCCAAAATGTGACCAAAAAGTCATAGTTTAGTATGTCGTCCAAAATATGACAACGTCATAGTAGCATGTCGCTCAAAAAACGCCAGAATACAGCCTTTGGTCCACAAAACATCAGAGTATGGCTCTTGGTCTAAAAAACGCCAGATTATAGCATGTCGCTCTGAAAACGTCATAGTATAGCATGTCGCTCTGAAAACGTCATAGTATAGCCTTTAGTCCACAAAACGTTGTTATGTCCTGGATGTCTGAAGTAGGTGTGGAGCAACACAAAAACAGTCCAAACGCTGGTTTCCAGAGGGTTAGACAAGTATTTATTTGAAAGAGTAAATTTACAACACAACATGTGAGTGGGTTAAAAGCAAATGGTGTTGTATGTGGTCCAAAATGTGACAAAAATGTCATAGTTTAGTATGTCATCCAAAATGTGACAAAAATGTCATAGTTTACTCTGACTTCCTCCAACAATACAAAGACGCCCTGAAATCTGCACGGTCCACTTTTTACTCTGACCTGATCAATACCAGCTCCAACAACCCCAAGTCCCTCTTCTCAACTGTCAATAAACTCCTTGCCCCCCCCCGGATACCGTCTCAAACTCGCTCACCACTGACAAGTGCGACCTATTCCTCTCTTTTTTCCATAACAAAATCATCTCCATCCACAGCAGCCTTGTCACCTCTCCCACTTCACTTGATCTCCCCTCTCCTCCACCAAACCCTCTGAACTTTCCCCCCCTGGCCCACTTCTCGCCCGTCTCCCCCCTGGACCTGCCCAAATTCATCACTGGAAAACTCCACATCCTGCCTGGACCCCATCCCCACTGCCCTCCTCAAAAACTGCCTCCCTGTTATCTCCCCCCTCATCTCTAACATCATCAACACTTCCCTCAGTACTGGCTGTGTCCCCTCACCCCTCAAGCTCGCCTCTGTCTCCCCCATCCTCAAAAAACCTGGTTTGGATCCAACCTCCCCTCACAACTTCCGGCCCATCTCCAACCTCCCCTTCATATCCAAAACATTAGAACGTGTCGTCGCTGCCCAGTTGAAAACTCATCTCACCTCCGACAACCTGTATGAAACCTTTCAATCCGGATTCCGCTCTCATCACAGCACTGAAACTGCTCTCCTCAAGGTCACCAACGATCTCCTCCTCTCCTCAGACTCTGGACAAGTCACCATCCTCATTCTTCTCAAGTCACCATCCTCATTCTTCTCGACCTCTCTGCAGCATTTGACACAATCACTCCATCCTCCTGTCCCGCCTTCAGTCCTCCATTAACATCACCGCCACCGCCCTCACCTGGTTCACATCATATGTCACTAATCGACAACAATTCATCAAGGTCAACAACTGCACATCCCCCACCGCCCCCCTGTCCCATGGTGTCCCTCAAGGATCAGTCCTTGGTCCCCTCCTCTTTATCCTGTACCTCCTCCCCCTCGGCAACATCATCCGCCGCCACAACTTACACTTCCATTGCTACGCCGACGATATCCAACTCTACATCTCCACCAACACCACCGCCACCACCACCCTCCCCTCTCTCTCCAGCTGCTTGGCCGACATTAAATCCTGGATGAGGAAAAATTTTCTCCTGTTAAACTGTGACAAGACTGATCTCATCTTTATTGGACCTAAATCACTCACACCATTTCCCCACTCCCGCATTACCATTGATAACACCACCCTATCTCCTTCCGCTCACATCCGCAACCTCGGTGTGATATTTGACAGCAACCTCACTTTTGAACCCCACATTAATCAGATCACCAAAACTGCCTATTTCCATCTCCGCAACATCGCCCGTCTCCGCCCCTTCCTCTCCTTCTCAGCCGCTGAAACCCTCATTCATGCCTTCGTCACTTCCCGCCTTGACTACTGCAATAGCATTCTCTTCAGCTCCACCTCCAAAGTTCTCAATAAACTTCAACACATTCAAAACTCTGCTGCCCGACTCCTCACCCGAACCTGTTCTCATGACCATATCACCCCCGTCCTGCAGAAGCTCCATTGGCTCCCCATTTCACACCGCATCCAGTACAAACTGCTTCTCCTCACCTTCAAGTCCATCCATAATCTTGCCCCCTCTTACCTTACCGATTTGCTCCTCCCCTACACCCCCCCCAGGAATCTCCGTTCATCCCACGCAAACTTCCTTTCCATCCCGCACAGGACCAGCCGGCGACATTGGGGGGACAGAGCCTTCGCCATTGCCGCCCCCACACTCTGGAACTCACTCCCCCATGCCCTCCGTGACTGCACCAACCTCACCACATTTAAATCCCTTTTAAAGACTCACCTTTTTAGATCTGCTTTCCTTAAGTGATTCTGGATTTTATCTTGAACTTGTTTTACTATTTATTGATTTTAATTAACTGTTTTGTTTTATCTTATTGTATTTTATGTACAGCGTCTTTGAGTTATTGGAAAAGCGCTTTATAAATAAAATGTATTATTTTATTATTATTATAGTTTAGTATGTGGTCCAAAATGTGACAAAAATGTCATAGTTTAGTATGTTGTCCAAAATGTGACAAAAACGTCATAGTTTAGTATGTTGTCCAAAATATGATAAAAAAGTCATTGTTTAGTATGTCGTCCAAAATGTGACCAAAAAGTCATAGTTTAGTATGTCGTCCAAAATATGACAACGTCATAGTAGCATGTCGCTCAAAAAACGCCAGAATACAGCCTTTGGTCCACAAAACATCAGAGTATGGCTCTTGGTCTAAAAAACGCCAGATTATAGCATGTCGCTCTGAAAACGTCATAGTATAGCCTTTAGTCCACAAAACGTTGTTATGTCCTGGATGTCTGAAGTAGGTGTGGAGCAACACAAAAACAGTCCAAACGCTGGTTTCCAGAGGGTTAGACAAGTATTTATTTGAAAGAGTAAATTTACAACACAACATGTGAGTGGGTTAAAAGCAAATGGGTGTTAGTAAAATAAAAATAAATAAACAGAACTAAAAGTGAACTTCACGTTGACATTGATGGGCATTCCAACCAGGAACAAAGTAAAAGATAATCAATACCAAAAAAACTCTTCCTGTTCCCCTCTTAAAACTCAAAAACACACAGCAGTACCAGCCTAAACTAAAACTACCAATGGGTTCCCTGTTTTCCTTTGTGAACAATTCAAAGGTCCCTCTCTATCTCCCCACACATCCACCAACCACTGGAACACATCTCCAAAGTTCTGCTGGGCCACCTCAGCTTCCCCTCGGAAGAAGTGGCGCCACCTGCCAGATGAAGGAGCCTTTTGAGAGGCAGCTGGCATCGTGATTGGACTGTACTTTGGTCTGTTCCAATCCAGCTTCAGCTCCAGAGACGGCAGGCGGGACGAGTCAACGGAGGCCTGGTGGACGAAGGCATGGAGCTGAGTACAATCCAGAAAACAACAGAGGAGTGCAGCGGTCCAGGACCTGAACAAACAGAGTAGCAAGGTATGTGTCTTAGAAAACATCATAGTATAGCCTTTGGTATGAAAAAACGCCATCATATACATTGTATATTGTACAAATAACAAGTCAAAGGAAAGAGATATACATTGTAGAATTGTAGTAATTGTGGGCTGACTGATTTACTGATTATCAGTATTTTACTTTTTACTGATTTACTGTAATAAATAAATTTAAAAATGGCTGCTTTGGCTCTGAACCTTTATCTACCTGTGGTCGCTCTGTCTTCTGGAATGATTTGATTGGTTATACGTCACGAATAAAACTACTTTAACTTAACATCTGTAAACAAAACAAAAACGTATCAACAAAGTTTTCTGAGTTTGTGTTCTTCCAAGTTTAACTCCAAGATTTTAAATATTTTCATTTACTGCAAATGAATATCTACTCCAGATGTCTCACTAATAATCATTATCAGCCTTAAAAACCCACAAAACACCCCTCTATACTCAACCACACTTAGTACAGTCCGGTTCCCCCTTCTATAAATCTGCTTGGAATCTTCCACTTCCTGTTTGTCAAAGTGGCCTTCTACCTGGACAGGTTTTGTTGGAGCTCATGCAACAAACATTTTGGGTAACTGCACTTTAACATGGATGGATGACACTGAATTAGAGTCTGTTTTAATGAGACTGAGTTAAGATGTGTAGCTCTGTCATTAAATAGGAAATTATTTCTCAGAATTCACAGAGAAAAGTCCGAAATGTTTGCTAGGTTAGCATCCCACATGTTCTTTGGCTCAGCTAAAGCTAACTCTCTCCAACTTCTGGATCTCTTGAGTTGCTTGTTGTTAAATTATCTTGCTAGAGGTGCTGAAGCTCAGAAAGTCTGAGATGTTTGTTCAAAATAAGCTCATTCTCAAGTCTGATCTGAACTGTCCTCTTTTGTTTGAACTTTCCCTAAACTTAGGAGTTAATGACAGAGCAGCACATCCAGACTCAGTCTCATTTATGTAGAGATTAAACTTCAGTGTCATTCATTGATGTTAAAGTGCAGTTTTTCAAATGTTTGTTGCACATGCTCCCGACCAAACCAGTCCAGGTGGAAGACGATGTGAAGAGAAAGCTCCAGAGGATGAATATCACACATTTATGTTGGAAATAAATGTTCTTTAATTAGACATTGTCATGCAAAAGTTGGATTCCCCTTGAATGATGTTCAAATCTTTGTTGAGTGTTTTGTTGATGTTGGTTTGTAAATGTTTTCTGACACTCGGCCCCAAAGATTAAAACCTTTTACGGCTCACAAGCTGCAACAATTCACACATTATCAACTATCTTTCTGACTAAACTGAGACAGAAAGTGAAAAACTGTCTGATTCCTGCATCATGAATGTAAATCTTTTTGGTTTTTATGACAGTAAACTGAATATATTTGGGTTTGATATTTTATAAACCAAAAGAAGAAATGAATTAGTGGAGAAAACAACAGATTAACGGACAAAGAAAATGTGTTTTCTAACATATATGGCTTAATCACTCCAACATTACAAGATACATACAGTTTTAATTCAATTTTATTTATATAATGCCAATTATAGGTCATATTCTCTCAAGACACTTTATTTTTATATTTTTTTGTCATATTTAAAATATGACAAAGTAAGAAACTTAAACCTCTTGACTAATCCAATTTATTATTTGGTTTTTAAGAGACTAATTGACAACTAAACTTTCTCCACTAAAACTAATAAACGTGAGGTCAAACAGAAGGAAGAGTTTTAAATACTGCAGTCCCACGACAACAAGAAGTAAATCTGCTGGTGGATTCCATTAAAGTCCTAATAAATGACAATAAAGTGTGATACTAAAGGTTTGTGGTGCTAAAAATGTCAAAGTAAAGATATCAAGTTGAACATCTGGATGGAGGTTGATAAAAGTTGACCTCCCTTCATTTCTCTGGAGCGACTCCATGGATTTTATGGATGGTGGTTAAAGACCTGCTCTTCTAGTCATCTTCCTTCTAGTCGCTGTAAAAAGTCAGTCCATCCTGGCCGACTTCAACACCTCTTCATGACAACTTGTTCTGCCTCCAGCCTGGTGGAAACTCCAGAAACTCGGGAAAACCTGTGGAGACTCGAAGAACTCGTGGGGCGGGGGAAGGTGTGGTGGGTGGTGGGGGGAGGTGGGGGAGTAGAGGGGGGAGGCCGCCACCCACCTCCCCCGCCTACTCTCCGCCCTGACTCCACCCAGACTCCGCCTTGGCTCCGCCCATGTGGTCACTTCAGGAACTACGATGCCAAAGGGACGACGAAATTATGTCTTTTTATCTGATCTGTAGCTCAGTGAGTTAAGGATTTGCCTATGGAGCTGCAGGTCGCTGGTTCAAGACCAGACACTTCTTAAATTTTCTCAAAATCCTGACAAAGACAAAGAAAGAAAATTGCCCGTGGCGGGTCTCGAACCTGCGACCTTCCAGTTGGTAGTCCGTCTTCTTACCTCCTGAGCTACTCGCTCAGACACTAATTCTTCTTTTTTTTGCGCATTTATCATCTAATTTTTGTCGTTTTCGAGGTTTTTTTTTAACTCGAGTCTTGACTCGACCGTTTTTCTCAGGAGGTTGGACTTCAGCCTTTGTGCTGGAGGGTTGAACCCTCAGTTCCAAGACTTTCCAAAGCCTCCACACCTCCCGAGTCCTCAGGACCTGAGCTTTCACACAGTCTGAGGGCTGAAATTGTCTAAGTCCCACAGTAGTTCTCTGTTAGTTTGAACCTTTCGACAGTCTGAGGACTGAAATCGTAAAAGTTTCTCAGTACTTCTCTGTTAGTCTGAACCTTCAGACAGTCTGAGGACTGAAGTTTCAAAAGTTTCTCAGTACTTCTCTGTTAGTTTGAACCTTCAGACAGTCTGAGGACTGAAATCTTAAAAGTTTCTTAGTACTTCTCTGTTAGTTTGAACTTTCTGGTTAACAGAAGCCTTAAAACTTGTGACCATGAGTCTTGATTTCACATTTAGACCATCAATCTGAGTTCTTCTCAGACCTTCACCTGTGGGTTTTTTAGAAATCCTCAACAAACTTTGATTCTCTTCACTGAACAGTAAAGTTTGTGGAGATCAGAAGGTAACATTAGTTTGATCGACGCCTTCATCTACTAGTAGACTTTATCTGGAAAGCAGTTTTCTGAAATGAGGTCTTAGTAAATCTGTCCACAATCAAACCAAGAACAGAGAAAGAGGAAATGTTTGAAGAAACAACTTGATGTTTTCATTTCAGACTAGAAAACGCTTTAAGACCTTTTTCTGTTTTTGCTCTTTTTCATTGTTTTATTGTCTCTTGTTTAATTTGATCTTCTAAAGTTTAACTGGTGTCTTTTCAAATGTTTTGTCTTTAGTTTGATTCTTCTTAAATGTTTAGTTTTGCTCTTTTCTCACCTTTTATTCTTTTCTAATGTCTGATTTGATTTCGAAATGTTTTGTCTTTTTAAAGGTTTAATAATGTAATGTTTAATATTCTTCTTGTTTAATTGTATTTTTTAAATGTTTATCTAAAATATTTCATCTTTAATGTTTAATATTTTTGTTTATAAAATTTTGTTTAATTTCATAATTACATGTTTTGTATCTTGTTTAATTATCTAATTAAATATTTTGTCTGTTTAAAATAATTGTATTTAATGTTTAATTTTCTTTTAAAAAGTTTTATTGTATTAAATGTTTTTTCCTTTGATTTAATTGCTTTTTTTAATGTAGTTTATTTCTTTAATCTTTTTTTTCTGTCAAGATTTAACCCCAACCTTAAAAATGAAACAAACCCTTAAATCACAATGAGAATACTTCTGTTGTCACAATCATGAGTTAGTCAATTATTCAGTTTATCAATTCAACTTTATTTGTTTAGCACCTTTCACACAGATGACAAAACTAAACAAAGAGAAAAAAAACTATGATTAAAACTCAAAAACATTTTTAAAAACAGATTTAACATGGTAATAAAATATGTTGATGGATAGGATGAAAGGAGTTTATTGAAGTCTTCTTGGGCTCACATGGTAAATCATTTAAAATATAAACTTGATATTCAGTCTAAGGAAACTGGAAACTTCAGAGCGACAGAAGAACCAACAATATCTCCTGTTTTCTCCTTTAATGAGTCAACTCTTCTTGTGCTTTCAGACCAAAGAACTACAGACTCTTCACAACCTGATTAAACTCTTCGTACAGGATCTCAACACACGGGTCAAGAAGGTTTCCTTCTCCTCATTTCTACTCTGAAGCTCACCTTCTCCTGCTCAAATTGCTGACAAATGTTTCTGCTGCTCTAAAGTCTGGTCTCCAGAAGTTCCTAAAAACTCTCAAAGTCTCTGCTGCTGCAGGTTGCTTTGCAGAACTGTTCCAGAAAACCTCACTAAACCACATGGAGGG